>NW_026267199.1:1134495-1135968 GCF_000697945.3 Frankliniella occidentalis
GGAGGGATGGGAAAGAAAAGAAAGGGGGGGGGGGGGCAGTGTCAGCATGGCCGCGAGAATGTCTGTGTGGGCAGCGGCTTGTGATGTGTGTCTGTGTATGTGCGCGCGCGCGCGTGTGTGTGTGTTAGTGTGAAAATGGGGGCAGAACGCATGCAAAATACTTCCAAACAGAACGAAGATATGGAAAACGAGTAGCATTTCCTGAAATAAGAAAAGTAGTTTTCCCTTTAGATTAGTGATTTAACGGAAGCAACATTAGTGCCATTTGGAAGATAGCCCCTTTCGCGTGGTTTTCTCTCTGTCACCTTCGTCGACTAATAAAACCGAGCTCTAATGTCTTGCAGACATTTTCTTCAATCCCAAAGTCATTGGCGCGCAGAGCTGCAATAAATCCTAGAGCCCGTTCTGTTTCATTGACGTTCAAGAAACCGTCGCCGCATTTCGCGTTGGCAGAGACTGCGAGCGCGTGGGCCGGGCGGGCGCCACGCAATCAGAACGCTGCGCCGGCCGCGCTGCTGGCTCCCGTGAGAACGGCGGGGAGGGTTCTGTCAACGCCTCCGCCACCGCAAACACTCCTCCACCTCGCAGAGACAGAGGCAGAAGGCATTCAGAGAAATGGGGCACACCAAGAAAAACCTACCTTTGACTTCACGTCAAGAACTTGCTTTCGTTGTCCCAAAAGAAATTTTGCCTTTGATGAACAGCTGATTTCAGTTAACTTCAGGGAATTACACCTTGCATTGACGGAATACTTAGCTGTACATTCTCAAGTCAACATTTTCTTTGGAACAAACGCAATCACTTTTGGACGTGAAATCAAAAGTACGATTTTCTGGGTGCAGGCAGGGCCGGGCGTTGTGTGGCATAACGGGCCACCTCGCAGGAACTGTCGAACCTGGAGCCGGCGCGCGTTCTTCTAGAGTCCAGGTTCAAGTTGTTCAAGTGGCGAGTAATGGTCTGCACCGTGACTCCGAGGAAAGACGTCGTGGCCGCCGGGGAGGAGGCGTCTTGTGGTGACGGTGGTGGTTGCTGCGGCTCATGGGGGGGCCCCGCAAGCCCTCTCGCAGGTGTGGCGGGCGGGGCGGGGCGTGGTGTGGGGGCCGCCGCTTTTGTCGCCAGCGCGCCCCATAGTGTGCCGAACCCCACGCCCCGGCTGCCAGGCCGGGGATCCAGGTGGAATGCCTTTCTGTTGCAGTGGCGAGCGCGCGCGCGTGTGTGTGCGTGTTTGTATGTGTGTGTGTGAGTGTGGGCGTGCGAGCGTACCCCGAGCCTGTTCGGAGCGCACACAAGGATAAGCCCCGTGAGAGACCGACACAAACACTTCGCTCGCGGCCGAGGCATAACGCGTCGCCAAAATAAGAGAGACGAATAAACCAACTCTTTGCCTGCAGCGCACGTACGAGGAACAGAGTGTAAACAAAACGCGGCGCGCAACATGCGTGGCGGGGTGGGGAGGGATGGGGTGGGGCAGGG
>NW_026267199.1:1136063-1149112 GCF_000697945.3 Frankliniella occidentalis
CCCCTTTCGCTCTCCGGCCCCTTCACCCCCTCCCCTCACCGGAAGTCCGGGGTGCGGGACGCGGGGGTGGTGGGACGAGGTGCGGGCGGGGTGGGTCCCCCTTCCTGCGTGCGCTACCGGCACCTGCCGCCATATGTCAGGCTCGAGGACTATGTAATACCGCTTCACCACTCTGTGAAATTGCGTCCAGCACGGTACAGACCGCGCCGCGCGGGGCTTCGGGGCGGGTGGGTGTCTCTGCTGTCTCAGCCCCACCCTATAACCCCCTCGACCTTATTGTCATCATCGATATAATGAAGGAGATCACGTTTCGGGAAATAAGAGGGCGGGGGAAACGTGCATATAAGGCGAAGGAAAACTTTTTTTATTTTTCTTTCTCTCGGGCAGCAAGGGTAGGGTCGCCTAAGCCTTAGTCATTGGTGAGGTTTCGTATAAAGTCGAAAAAAATCCTTCACTCACTTTATTATTAAAGACGATGAAGTGGGCTTAAATTTCAGGGATATTTTTACAGTATTATATAAGAGTAGACATTTAAAAATCCAATTTGAAAATGGTGTGGGTTTTTTCTTTACAGTGTATACTTTTTGTGCGTGGAAGACGTTGTGGTTCGGTCCCGCCGCAGGCCGCTGAGGGTCCCCTGTGCATGTCCTGTCTATCATGCGCGGCTCGTGGGTGGACAATGGGGGGCGGGGTGCGTGCGATATGAGACGAGGAGGGAGGGGGGCACCCACGCGGATGCACCGCGAATCCACTGCACTGCGTACAATGAGATAGGTGACAGAGATGGAGGAAGTAGGCGTGGCGGGGCTGCCTGCGGAAGTGTGCGTGCGTGCGTGTGTGTGTGTGTGCGTGTGTGTGCACTGCACCCACCGCACCGACAACAAACAAGGCGAGCCCAACAATGGGGCAGAGAGCGAGACGGAGAGAGTGAGAGAGAGAGAGAGGTTGCCCTCTCTCGCTCACAGCTGCTGCGCGCTGCGCCCCTGCACCCTGCACCGCCGCCGCCATGCAGCTGCAGCGGCCGGGCTGGGCTCGGGGGACACCACCCTTCTGCAGCACAGCTTGTGCCCGCTCAGACCTCAACAAAAACCTCTTTCCTCTCGCCACTTACACGCGCGCGCGCGCCCACGCACACACATACATCACGCACCTTCAACACGTTCTTGAAATTCGTGGTATGCGATTTGCGGATGTGCCCCCAGCGGGACCTGCTGTCCTCGCCTGCCACCCTTTCAATCAACCCTGCTGTCCCGTTCGGATTGACGAACGATGACGGCTCTATTCTTTCTTTTCCTTGTACATATTTTTCTCGGTGTTCGCATCTACTTCGCGCCGGCCGTTTCACCCTTGGACTCGGCCCTTCCTTCGGTCCCACCCTAGAGGGTCCCACCCCATCCACGACTATCGTTACTGCCGGGGTGGAGGGGTTGGCTCGGGGTTGAAGGTGACGTGGCGTGCCGGAGGTACACAGAGGGGAGAGACTGGCCCGTAATATTGATTAAACACACGAGTGACACCGCGCCCCACCCCGCGGCAGCCAGGCAGCCTACTCCTTGAGCAGACTTCGGAGACTTGAACGGTGGAGAGTTGTCGTGCACGTGTGTACTTCGTGCGGCTACGTGCCCTAGAGCGTGGTACAAACGGCATGCAGATGGTTCTGAAACACCAACATATGTACTTGTGGGGGGACCCCTACGTGTTGTGGCGGTCCTGAACCATATTATGGGGCATGACAGTTTTGAAGCCCTCCCCTTCCATGGCACGCGAAACATATGTATACACTGTTAATTCAAAAGTCTACGCTTGCTGAATCATAGTGTCGTTTCTCGGGTTGGGTAGGCCAGCCCGCCACACAGATGTGCATACAGTTGTCATTGTTGCCTACCCACCAGGCGGCTCACTACCTCCTGTAGTTCAATTAGATCAAAGTGTCCGAACGAAATTTGAACTTGGCGACTCCGTTTGCGGCAGGGTGGGCCGGCATGTTCAAACTACGAGTGCCTGTGATGGTGTCAGTGCGCAAGCCCTTTCACTACCAGGGCGATTGCGATTGCGTGTGACAAGAGTGGGGGGGGGGGGTAGTGTCGATACGTCCCTTTCACCGCCTCAGCTGATCCGGTGCCCCGGTACGCCGCTCCCCGCGAGCGCCCCGCGGTCCCATTCTGTTCCGTAGATGGGCTGCGGCGGCGGGCGCGTCACGGCGCATTGTGCTGTCCCGAGCCCGAGCCACCCCCTCGCGCCGCACGCCCGACAAACACGCCCAAAACAATCAGGGCACTATTTATATTCCCCTTTGCGTGATCGTGCGCTCGCGAGGAGTGTGGCCGAGCCGAACGCTCTGTCACTCGCACTTCCCCGAGGTCTCCATGGTGGCATGCTCCGTCACTCGCACCTCCCCGAGGTCTCCGAGGCCACGTTCTCTGTCACTCGCACCTCACCTAGGCCCCTCCCACGCATGCATCACCCGCGCTGCGGGCGTATGACGCGCTCCCGCCGTCGGGGTGCCTCTAATCTGGTGTAAAATGACCGGCAGTCCATAAGAGACGTCCACATGGACCTTTGACGCTCACACCTGAGTCGGTGGACGCAGCAGCACGTCCCTGCGTCCCCGTCCCTCTCTTTTATTGGGGGGCGAGCGGCAAAGGCACAGAACGTTGTTGGAAATACTTGCACTGTTAAAATCCTGCAAAGTATTTTGCTCCTTTGTAACTACGAAGCATTTACTTCGCAATTACAAACTGATGCTTTGCAATTACGAAGTGACACTTTGCAATTGCAAAGCGATGCTTTGTAGCGTTTTCATTGCTTTGCAATTGCAAAGCATCACTTTGTAATTGCAAAGTAAATGCTTTGTAGTTACAAAGGAGCAAAATACTTCGCAGCTCTGCAAAGCAAATGCTTTGTAGGAATTTAACAGTGTGGCCAGTGACCGAGGGCACTCCGGGCCGGATCATCGGTTCAGACTCGTTCTCTCTCGCCGCCGGCTGGCAGCTTGCGACCCGTGCCCACAAACAGGGGGAAGGTTTTCTTTCTTCTGCACCTGATGGAGCAGCGCGCCGTGAGGGTCGTGGGTGCCGCCGGGGCCGAGGCCGGGGCTGCGATAGTAAAGGAGTGAGCGCCGTAATGAAGCGACCCCAGACCAGATTCACGTTCGTCTCGGCGTCAGCTTGGCTGCCGTGCGCGTGACTAAGGCCGTGCCAACGCCCTCCCCCGGCACCAGCAACTGCGGCCAACAACTGTTTCCAGCCGCCGGCACTTTTTTCTGCCGCCATACCTCCTCGACACACGCCCGCGCGCCTCTCCCTCTGATTACTTCCGCCCCCCAAAACTCCTTAATTTTTTTTTTTGTTTTCGCGCGAAGGGCGGCGCTGGGGCCAAAAGCAGGGAAATTTGTCGGTTACTTTTGGTGTGGTCGCGTGGCAGGCTTTGCTGTCGGCGTCGTGGCCGGATATTATGGCCGGATACGGCCGTCGGATAAGGCGCCTCATGCCGTGTGTGGTGGGGAGGGATGCGCCCTCCCCTCCGGAAATTGGGACGATATCGGCCGCTCGTTCTCTTTCTCTTTCTCTCTTCCTCTCTCGCTCAGTCGCTGGCTCGGATGTTCCTCATTTGTAGCAGGGCGCCTACCCTTTCTTGTAATATGGTGTAAAGGCTCTGCTTGCCGCCGCCTCTGCCACCGCCTCCCATCTCATCACCATAGATCTTCCTTCTAGTTATATTCACACAGCTGCTTGCCAATAGCGCACCGGGACCATAAAACTTCTCCTGCCAATAGGGTGTATATTTATAGCGCAAGTTTTTTTTCGGCCAGTCTATCTGTAAAGTTTGGCAAAACCGGTTGCGTCGCCAATTTTGGCTGGGCGCACGCGTTCGCACGCGTGCTGGTGTTCGGGAATAGCGGCTTCTTAGTGAATTGGGTGGAATAATTTGGCTCTAGCTCGTAAGCAGTCGTACGCAAATGTTTCTCTGAAACAGTTGGATAACTATGGAAGTTTAATAGTGATTGAAATTTCCCCTGCAGATACTTAGATAGACGTTATCACCAATTCCAAACTAATACATACTCGGCAGTGTCTAGTGTTGTTAGCTGAGCCTGTTAAAGTACTCCCCCTCCTCTCTCTCGTTCCCTCCTTTTCTTTCTCTCTGTCTCTCTCCCCTGGTCGTAAATAAGAAAGCAACAAATCACCACCAAAGGGGCCTAACGGAGTGAGTAAATTGCACATGGCGTGGCGTGCGCTGGGTGCGGGGGTGTTCCCCGGGTGTTCCACCTGGGGGTGTTCCATCAAGGGGCGTGGTGCGCTCGGACATGAGTTCATTAAGCACGCCTGTCCGTTCCGATGAGGCAAGCCACGTCCCTAATGGTGATGCACGTACTGCGCTTGAGTTCTAAAATCATAACTGTGACTCGAAAGTGACCGCGTACAGTTTGTCGCGTTTCGATTCCTAAAACACGCGCCTGGGCCATGACCAGGATGCAATGAACAAGGATGCCTTACAGGAGGAATCACTTGGTGGAGAGGAAATGAAATAATCAGTAAGCAAAGGGTTAGTTGGCGGCAGGCGTGCCTGCCGGAGGGGCGGCGTGAGGCATGGTTCCAGCATATTGCGAATATATGTATATGTTGTGTATGTGAGAGAGCGAGACAGTGTGTGTGTGAGAGAGAGAGAGAAAGAGTATGTCTGTGTATATGTTGGTCGTGCATGGCCAATAGCTTTAATTGTGTTCCTGGCTCAGCATTATACGAGGCTCCCTTATGAACGCCCATTTAAATTATGTGTCTCATGTAGACACAAGGCAGTGGTACGTAGTTGTTAATTTTAAGCGGGGAAAATAACTAAACGTAAACAATAACATATGGTACCATAGTTAGAATGATCTTACCACCATTTCAGATGTTGTATAAATAAATAGAACAACGAAACAACGAACTGGAAAAGCGTTGATTTCGAACGGCCCCCCCCGCCCTGCGTCCCTGTCCGTCTCTCTTTCCCGTTTCTTCCACCGTTCACCTTTCTCGACCTGTAGTTTGTGTGGGTTTGTGTTGGTTTGTTTCTTAGAGCGAAGTAGTAGTGTTTTCATGACTTTTCCAACGGCTTTCTTTATTTCGGGCCTGTGTGCAGTGTGTGCTTTGCAAACGGGACAAGCAGGCACGAGTGCGACGGGGTCCGGGCGGGGCGGGGCGGGAGCGTGTGGGTGGGCTGCATGCCATCGCATTGGTTTGTTTTGCTGCACCGGGACCCGGAGCCTCCGCTGGACGCTGCGGCCTCTCGCTGCCCCCGTCGTGGATGCACCGGCCGGCCGGCAATGCATGCACATGCTGGGGCTGGAGCCACTGGCTATGGAGCCGTGTGACTCACCTGCAGATCGGGCGCGGGATCCTCTCGTCAGATTTTGCAATCCTATCCACTTTATCGGCCTAGTATTGGCGTAGGCCGACGTGTCACCGGTAAAACTAAAACTGTCACCTCACGGAAAGGTATCACAATCAAGCTAACGAAACACACGCGCGAGGGAACGCAGAGGGAATAATATCCCGTCCCGTCAATCCCGCCGTAAAAGTGAGGAGAGAGGGGAGGGGGGGGGTTAGAAGGAGAGAGAGACAGAGAGAGAAGGTGAAGCGGAGGGAACATAGAGGAGCGGAGTGGCAATTAAGCCGTTCGACGACTCGTCAAATTAATTCACGGCGAGCGCGGGCCGGCCGCGCGGGGCGGGGCCAGACAATCAGGCCTATACCCTGCCCAGGACCCGTCCCCTGCAGTGCTTTTGGTTTCACACTGCTGACGTAAGACGAAATCCCCCGACGGATCAAAATCGCCATCATAGCCACCGAAAACTGTTTTGGCGTCGTCGCGGAGCGAAGCGTTGGACCATCGCGACCGCGCGTGACAGGCCCCTGCTGCTGCGCCATGCCATAATGATCGGGTGAACTATTTACATGGCGGTCTGGGGCCGGGCGGGGCGCCGGGCTCCAAAGTGCCTTTGATCGTGATGGCCGGGCCGTCTGCCTGCAGGCCCTGCTGCTCCGCTCCGCTCTGCGTGGACCGGACCGGGCCCGACCCGCGCGTACCGATAATCGAGCCAGCAGCGTTATTTGTTCAAACAATTAAAGTTGACTGCGGCCGTGCTGCATTGCCCCGGCCTGGGCCCCGCCTGCTCGACTGCCTCTTCGCAGGTGGTCCACCGCGCCACGCCAGGCCACGCCACGCCAGGCCACGCCACGCCCGAGCGGGACGGTAATATGAATGCAGTCGTGCTTATTTCGTTATTCCATGCGTGCACCAGACTCGGGCTCGAGCCGGCCCCTCGGTGGGGCCAAGGTGAGGACTTAATGGAGGTGGGTCCTGTCCTGGAGGACGAGGGAGGGCGCGAGGCCGCTGCGGCGCCGTGTTGGTCATCCGGAGCGCCTCCTGGGTGCCACCGGGCAGCCCTCTGGGGACGTGTCACCCGGCGAGCTTCGGGGTGCCACCGGGGTAGCTGTCGGGCGGGATGGGGGTTTCACCGCGCTGCCACTAGGTTGTCACCATGAGCTTCATCGAGGAGACTTGTGCAGATTTCATCGGGACTGTCAAGCGGAGCCGGGAATGTTACTCACAGTGGCTCTGCGAGTAAGCACGGTACTGACCCTCGTGCGTTTTATTTCACCATGTCAGTTTCCATGCAGTTATTTCTACTCTGTATAACGTGTACAGACAGCCCCATGGGGTCGTCAGACTAGCGAGGGCCTCACCCACCCACACACTCGGCGCCCGCCCTTAATAATCAGTTTTCCCATTTCGCTGGCAGGGCTCGTTAGTGTTAGCGGTGCAAGTTGGAGGTGGGAAAAGGAAGGGGAGGGGGAGAGACCCGGAGAAAATATTTTGCATGTAATGAGACAAGGCCACGGTAATGTGTGTTCGCTATTTGCGTATAGAAAGTGTCGGGTGGTGAAGCAGACTGACCTGGCCTGGGCCGACCAGCATCGGCACAGGGCTGCAGCATTTCTCATGAGAAAGGCTGATGTGTGTGTGTGTGTGGTGTGGAAAGGGGGAGGGGAGGGGGAGGTTCGCTAGTGATAAGGTCATGCAACTTTCCCAGCAGTCGCGCGGCCCTTCCCCACTCGTTCATTTGACTAAGAATAAGAATAAACAGTCGACAAACAGGCGCACTGACGAGAGCCGTATCCGTGTCAGAAAAATGGTGACGTGCGAACCGGAGGCAGCGTTGCATAAGCTTCGACTCCCTCGGCGTCGGGCTTTTGTCTCGGGCCGTGCCTCGTATCTGAGGGAAGAGAGAGAGAGAGGTGCGTGGTGCGTTCACCCGACGCTGCTGTGTGCCCCCGTGCCGCGCCCTATTGGCTGCCCAGACAAATAGCGCTGATTCTATTCAGGGTTGTTACAGACCGTGAAAGTCAGGGAAAGTCAGGGAAAGTCAGGAATTAGAAAATGGGTCAGGAAAAGTTAGGGAAAGTCAGGAAAATTGAGAGAGCAGTCAGTAAAATTTCTCCATTTGACTGCCTTCGTGCAAATGAATGAGGGAAAATGCGTAAAATTGACGCTCGAGCTGTGCACTGCCATGGCAGTGGCACTTGCGGGGCCCTGCCGGCGCAGCCAGTCGCCGCTTTTGTGCATACTCTTGTTTTTAGTGAAATTTTCCCTCCCGTTGTTCGGAATACTGCCTACTTTCTTGCCTAAAAAGTCAGTAAAAATCGGGATTTTGGTCAGGGATAAGTCAGGGAAAAGTCAGTAAAATTGAAAATCCAGAACCTGTAACAACCCTGCTATTATAATATGGAAATGGGTAGCTGGGCGGGGCAGAGCGAGAGAGAGGGGGAACGAGAGAGAGAAAGTGTGTGTGTAGAGCCTCTCATGCAGCTGCCAAGCCATTTGGGGAGAAACGATGAGCCAGCAAACGACGAGTAGAGGCTCTGAAAGCACAGCTGATTGTCCATGTACGTGAACTGGGTAACATACTTTTTGGGTCACGCTAAACGACACAGAGAGAGAGAGGTGGACGGAGCGTGACAAGAGGGAAACAGAACACCCAGGTGACGGATGCAGGATTAAAGCAGGAGACATGGGAGCAGATGATCGTAGGCTGCAGCCAGCTGGAGGGGAGCGGTGGACGGATGTGGAAGAAAGCAACAGTGACGACGTCCTGGTAGACTACGGGCCCAGGTGTGCCCTATGGAGATGCGTTGACTCGGGTGTCGAATGTCATGCACCTTCTCTCTCTCTTTCTCTGTCTCTCACTCTCTCTCTCTCTCTCTCTCTCTCTCTCTCTCTCTCTCTCTCTCTCTCTTTCTCTCTCGCTCAGGCGCTCACGCGTGCTCTGCGGTGTGTGGAGACACGTGCCGCGAGACCTACACACCGCAACGCATCTCCCCTTCCCTCGGCCACGCCTCCTTCCGGTGCGCCCCGGTCTGGACTGGACACTCGGGCTGTTGCCCCCCCCCCCCCCCCTCTCTGAGCGAGAGGAAGCTGTGACTCGTCCTCATCCTTTCCGAAGCCCCAGCTGTGCTTGGTTTTGTCCTGTGGCGTGGCCGTGCGTTGAATTTTGTTTGTGGCGCTGCTGATATTGCCTACACATTTTGCCCCTGACCACGGCGCCTTACGGGCCTAGCGAGTAGGCAACCTGCCCGCACTCGTGCGAGCGGTACAGTATAACTACAGAAGTGCACTTCTGAGCGGGGTAAACCAGCCACCTGGTACCTCCAGGTCAATTAATGGATGTCCACTAAACTTCTCCAGGTTCAGATTACTTATTTTCGGATAACCCTTTTTTCTTGTGTAGTAAAAGTAATGGCATGTCTGGTTTGGTGGTCCGCATACGATGTGATAGCATCCTGACGGCATTTGTCTCTGTTGCAGATGGACAACCCCGGCTACCAGCACGACGAGGCCGCGGGCAGCGTGCAACAGCGGCCGCTGCCGGGCACGCCGGGGGGCGCCGCCACCGCCGACAACTCCATCCCCATGTCGGGCACCGCGGCGCCGGGGCCGCAGCAGCCGCCGCACCAGCACCAGCCGCTGCACCAGCCGCTGTACCACGCGCTCCAGGACGGCAGGAGGGGCGCCTCCCCGCAGGAGGCCGCCGGCAGGAGGGCGCGCTCCCTCAGGGCGCCGCCGAGGAGGCCGCCGCCCAGCGAGGACGCCTCAGGCCGCTGCACGGTGAGGACCCGTGGGAGCAGGACCGGGAGCAAGGGCGGGGGCGGGAGCACCTTTCCCACAAACAAACTCCATACCGAGCAGAGTACCGACTCTGCCTCGCTCCGGATATGAACGTGTCCATTGATTGGAGAGGGGAGGCGGGGTACAAACCGATTGCGGTTTTGGTGCGAGATCTGCGGGGATATGGGCAGGTCGAGGGGGCTCCTGGCCGAGTGCGAGAGAGAGGAAGGGGGCAATTGAGATTGTGTGCCGGGATGGAGGGCACGACCATATTAGAGCTGGTGCATCATCATTACTCCGGCAGCGGTCATCGTCATTACATTATTTCACTTATAACGCAAACCGCACGGCGTTTTCGGGATACGCTGCTGCCTTGGGTCGGTAATGCCCCTCGGGCGCGTGTTGTGTGGAGCTCCCGGGGCCCCTGGGGCCCATCATATGGGGCTTGTGTGGGAAGCGCCGCCGGTGGTGCGGCAGAGCGGTTACGGGAGACCCCTGCCATCGCCAGCGCCAGACGAACGCCGCGAGCCCCCCTCGCCACCATGTTGCACTTTGCTGACAGCGCCTCGTCTCGTCTTTCAGCTCAACAACAGCCGGGTCTCGCTGGCGTCGTGGTCGCCCGGGCCTGACGGGCTCCTGCACGGCGCGGGGCGCAGCGCGGGCAGCTCGCCGGGATCTCCTGGCGGCCCCGTCCACCATCAGCTGCAGCACCCCGCGCACCCGCCGCACCACCTGCCGGGCAGCGCCCTGAGCACCCTGAGCGGCGCCCTGGCCGGCGCCACCGGCACCCTCACCAACCCCTCGGCGCTCAAGGTGCGGAGGAACTTCATCAGCAGCCCACCGGAGTACCAGGCGACCGCGCACCACCCGGGCCTGCTGCACCCGCCGCCGCCCGCCTGGGGCCAGCACAAGCTCCACCCGCTGCGGAACGCGCTCGCCTACCCGCTGCTGCAGGTGTGCAACAACCAGCTGCAGCTGCACCCGCACCTGGGCGAGGACGGGCTGGTCACCAAGAAGCCGTGCCGCTGCCCGCCCGAGGAGCCCGTGCACGAGTACTCGTCCATCCTGGGGCCGGCGCCACACAAGGCCGCCCTGGCCGCCTCCACCGAGCCGCTGTACTGGTCGCCCGTGCTCAAGCGGGCGGCCGGGGGCGGCGGCGCGGGCGCGGGGGTGGGCGGCGTCGGGGCGAGCGCGGCCCAGGGCAGTCACCCCGTCGGCGACGAGGGCACGCTCAAGAAGGGCTGGAGCGGCACGTCGCGCGTCTTCAAGTACATCGTGCAGCGGCGGGGCAGCTTGGGTGCGGGCGGCGGCGCGGGCGCGGGCCGCGGCTGGCGCTGCCTGCTCGCGCTGCTGGCCGCCGCGGCCGCCGCCGTGCTCCTCACCGCCGGGCTCGCCGCCTACCTCACCGACGGTAAGCACCACCCAAGCGACAACAACGAATTGCTTTTGGGTTATTGGTCGTGTACTAAAACTATAACTGTTTGTCTGCAGGTTTCGGCTTACTACGATCAACGGAAGCAGCCCTGCGAGGGAACGGTAAGTTTGTGCGACTAAGATAGCGACTCCTAGCCCCTCACCCCTTCCCCTCTCCCTCCCGGCCGAGGGCGCAAACAGTCCGCTGTCGTGACGACCAGCCGGAGCCGTCCGGCCGGTCGATGTACACCTCCCCTGACGTGAATGAGGCGAAGGGTGGAGGCGTGGTGTTGCGCGCGGTCAGGATGCCATTCACCCGCGCGCAGGCCGCCCCGCCCCGCCAAGACCGCCAAGACAGGCCCCGCGGGCACGTCGTGACCGGGCGCGTCCTCGCTATGGTCCTCCCCGTCGCTGTGCTGCTTCCCCTTGCCCGTCGAGTCCCTATGTCGGCCAGGTGTAGGGGCATGACTCAGACGAACAGCACCAACAGGACCCCTCCTGCACTAGGACGAGCACCGATGATCCCTGCGCCCCTCCGATGGGAAGGGCGCTCGCGGGGGACGCACCAGACATACCTCCGGGGATTAGTGCGCGTCGCGCCCGGGGAAGGGCTCAGCCACGCTCAGCTCGGGCCGGCGGCTCCCATGGCTCCCATGGTTTACGGCCTCCCGGCCCCGCCCAAGGGTCCCCACAGTGCCACCGGCTGCCATAAACGTCATGACGCTCGGTACGCGCGGTCACGGCCCGCACCATGGGAGCACTGCGACAGAAAAAAAAAGACATCCTTCCTGTGTGCGTATGTGTGTGTGTGCACGCGCGCCCAGCCTTTAACGGGCACCAACGCCGCTCGCTTTAATCTAATCTGCCGTTCTAATCTCGGACGGGCCTTACTGCACCTCGACTGCTGCGCTTCCGCTCGGCTCCGGTGTACGACATCCGGGGGCCGCTCGGCACACGTCTGGGCTCGCGCGGGGGGCCCGGGCCCGAGCAGGGCGGCAGGCCGGAGGCGGCCCAGGTGTGCCCAGGTGGCGCGCCGGGGCCGGGGCCGGTCTAGCCAGGTGCCGGCGGGGCTGCACGACGAGCCCCTTGGCTTCCTCGAGGAGCAGCTCGCCTCCAGCTCGCCCGCAGCTCGCGGCTCGCGGCTCGCGGCTCGGCGGCCGGTGCCGGTGCCGGAGCGCGCCCACGCCGCCGCGCCACACCCCCCGCCCACGAGGCCCGCCGCCGCCGCACCGGGTCGATCGTGGCCCCACCGCGCCTGCCGCGCCTCAGGACACCAACCGTGACCGTGACTGCAAAAAAAAGACAAAAAACAATAAAATGCCCGAATCAGAAACGAAAAAACAAAACAAAAAAATAATCGTTGGTGTCTGAAATGGCGTACGACGATTACGCGTGTAGCGTTACCTACCGGCCTCCTGGGACGACGGATGTAACTAACGCTTAGTCACCTGACTGCCGTGCCTGGTGCCTGCCGAGCCCCGGGCGGCCGACCGGTAGGCGGGGTCCTTTGTACCGACCCAGACCGCCTCATTAGCAGCAGAGCAGAGGGTGGAAGTGGAAACAGCCCAAATCAAATCATATCGTAGAGAACCGAGACGAGCCGGGCGCACCGGGAGTCAGCATGTTTTCGCCAAGCATCAAAACAGCAGTAATTTCAGACCCCAATTTCAAACCGCCGCCGCCGCCGCCGCCCAGGCAGCCTCCGCTCTTCCACTTACACTCGTTAGGAGATCGACCACAATCACCAACCACGAATTCTTGGGGAGTGCGGATTTTTTTGTCGGAGGACACATCTGTAGTAGGCCAGGACACTGGGAACTGAGGCGTTCGACTGCCGCGCACTTCAGTCACTAGTTGTAGGTGTCCGGTGCGGACTATACGTAACCTCGCGTAGTATACTGCAAATCCACTCCCGCTCTACCGAGCTCGAGCTAGCTCCCCGGCCCCGGACCATGGGGGGCGCAGGTGCAGGTGCAGGCGTGGTTGGTGCGGGTGGCGTGGCATTCCCGCGAAACGGCCGCAGAAGAAAAGGTCTCCCTGTTGCTGTGTGGGGTCCGCGGTTACGCCCCCCGAGGTGCGGCGCGCGGGGTGCGTTTGCAGGGAGCCGCAGCGCAGGGGGGCCCGGGGGAGGGGTGAGGGAGGAGAGGGGGGAGGGGGGGGGGAGACCCACCCGCGACCACACAGAGGCGATATGAATGGGGCCGTAAATGAATGGACGGGCGCAGCGGGCTGAATGGGTGGACCAGCCGAGCGGCCTGCGCCCAGCCTGCGCCGCCCGCACCCACTGAATGGGAGCCTGCTTCAGCGGGCGGGGGAGTTGTACCTGCCGCAGTCACATGGGCGCGCCCGGGCCGCCCGGGCTGTCCTACCTGTGGCCATTCCCGTCGGCCACGCCACGCCACGCCGGCGGGGCCAGGGCCAGGGGCGGCCTCGGACTGATGACTACTTTTCAAAAATTTTACGCTGCCTCGCCTCGGTTGCCCCCCCCC
>NW_026267199.1:1149162-1166124 GCF_000697945.3 Frankliniella occidentalis
CCTCCTCCCCCCGCCTCTCTCTCTTTGCCCTCGGGGTCTGCTTTTCCGACGAATCAATTTAGTTCACGTCGACGCGATCCTTTTGTTGCTCTTGGCGTCTTGCACCGGCCGCCGCCGCCGTGCCGCCGGCGCTCCGCAGGCAGCTGGCTGCGACTGACAAACGCGCATTGCGCTGACTTTTTGTGAAACAGGGAGTACTATTCGCCTGGCAACAGCCCCGTAGAGCGTACATTTCACCGGTGCGTTTTATAATTCCCGGCGGCCCTCACGTCCCGGAATGTGTCGCAGCAATACGAGTACAGTACTGTACTGCAAGCAGCCGTGCCACCTGCTCTCACCACGGCGCCTTACTGCCCCTTGCGAGTAGGCAACGCGCCCACACGGCTGCATGCGGTACAGTATTTACTGAATTGTGCTCCGAGCTCTTGGCTACCCTGTGCAACGTTCGTTTTTCCTTGAAGGGTTCATCGGTATGTTATAACGCAGTTGGCTAGTTGTCTCGTCGCAGCGGCCCGACGGCGTGCTGCCATGTCGCCGAGCCTCCTCCTCCGCCCGTACCCGCCCCGATGATCAGCCTTTCCTTTCCGTCTTTTATTTTCCCTTATTTTTCGAGAGCGAGATACTTTATTTTTCATGGAGCCTGGACGCTGCTGGCCGCCGAGGTCCACCGTAACCGGCAGGAGAGGAATTCAATAAGTTGAAGCAGTCGAAGGCTGCTCCTGCTCCGGCTTTGGCTTTGTGTGCGTTCTCCCCCGGTGCGCTCCTGTGTGGGCGGGGGAAAGGAGGGGGGCAGCGTCATCAGGGATGTCACCTTCAAGTGCATACTAAGCGTATTCTGCGTTCGGCGATGACGACGCAGTATTGCGTTTACCCGCAGACGATGATGGTAGATCGGCAGGCCTGCAGTCTGTCTGTCGTGTTTGGTGATGCGCTGATTGTTGGGCGGAATGTTGTTTGTTGCTGCAGTCAGGATTATTGTGTACTATATCAAAGCTAAGCCTGAGAAGGTAGTCGGACCAAAAGTCAGCTGTGATCCTGCCTTCGCTCTCACCGAGTGCTGGATTGCACGTGACGGAGTGCATTCTCGTCCAGGGCGCGGGGAAAAATTTCGTACTTTAAAATCCCTATCTGTGGCGCTGAACAGGCGGTGGGGGTTGGACGATGGCGCACTCTTGTCTGCTGGAAGGGTTGGGAGGGCGCGAGTCCACGCACCTCTGGAGCCGAGCCGCCTCAGCTGGACCTGGAATGTGTCCCTCCCTCTTTAGCTCCAGGAGCATCCTCTGGAGTGGGGGGCCGGGCTGGAGCGGGTCCAGGGCCCAGAGGCGAGCGCCGCTCCGCCCCGCCCCGCCCCCGCTCAGCCCGCCCGTGGACAGGAAGCCGCTCTTCCGTTCCCAGCGGCCCCTTTCCCTCCCCCTGGTGCCGTGCCGGTATACCGTGCCGGTGCCGTACAGCCAGGGGCTCTCTAAACGCTCTCCTCTTTTTATCTCATAGGCGTCGGCTCTGTTGCTCGACGCTGCCCCGCGTGCGCATCACGGCGCTCTTAGCGACCCTCCGGGTACTCACATTATGACGATTCGAGCCCGGCGTGGCGTGGTTCCCATGACGCGACCCTCACCCGCCCCCGCCCGCCACCGCCCATTGATGCCTGGCACGACTGCCTGTCTCGCATTCAAAGAAAATGTAGCTGTCGCCTTAAATGGGCGGTATTTTTGTTTTTGAGTCAATTTAGGTTCCTTGAGATCTCTTCCCGTTTACGCCGTTACTTACGCTTGTGCTCTGTTTCGCAGGTATGGTGACCCTGGCCGGCGAGTTTCGTGTGGTGAGCGAGCGGTGGTCACCCAGCCTCGGGGACGAGCAGTCCGCCGCCTGGAGGACTCTGGCCGACAGGATACAGCTACAGGTGGGTGTCTGCCCCGGCCACCCTGGGTCTCGCCCTGGAGCCGCCCGCCACTGACCACGCCCTGTTCTTGTTGCAGCTGGACGCGCTGTTCGAGGCGAGCGCGCTCGCGGCGCACTACCGCCACTCGACGGTCACCTCGCTGAGGCCGAGTGAGGACGTACTCGACGCTATCGACGTGGACTGCGACGTTGTCCTGGGCGACGCGGCGCACATGCCCGACCTGGTGGAGCGCGCGGGCCTTGCCTTCCTCCGAGGGCTGCGGAGGCGCGCGGGCCGCGCCTGGCTCGGTGACCTTGCCGTCGACGTGCAGTCCATCGGCTTCGTCGGCGCACCCATCGCCACCGACGAGGACGGCGAGGAGGCAGGCCCGTCGACGCCGACCCCGACCGCCGCCAGAGCCGACCCCGCGGTGCCCGGGTGGGCGCCGTGGTCGTCCTGGAGCGAGTGCTACTGGACCGGTTCGTCGGGAGACGTTCGCGGTGGCGGCAGCGCGGGCACCATGGTGCGTCTGCGCAGCAGGACATGCTCGCTGGACGGAGGCCGCGGCCGCGCCCTGGACGGCCCCGAGCCGTGCCTCCTGCGGCTGCCCTCGGCCGGCTCGCCCTTCGAGATGGAGCCATGCCAGAGCCAGCCCGCACCCGGCGCGCCCACCGCCGCCACCATCCTCATCCAAGGTGTGTTTCCAGGCATTCTGAATCTCTCGCCGGCGAATACCCTCGAACACCTGTCTAACTGTTTCCCCTCTGCCCACAGACACCGTCGTGGCGCTCGGCCCCTCCAAACCCTCCCCGGTGACGCCGGGTGCAACGCCCACCACCAGCACGGCACGGCCTCCTAGTGCCACATCGCCGACGTCCTCCTCGTCTTCCACTTCGACTGTGATAACCCCCTCCCTGCCCCTCCACCCCGCCACCCCTGTGACGTCCGCGTCGACGCCGTCTTCCGAGCCGCACCCCTCGCCCTTCTCTATGACCACGCTGCTGGTGCCCGTCATCGTCACCCAGCGGCCCACCACCACGTCCACTACCACGGCCGCCCCCCGCAGAGAGCCCCGGCACTGCGACGAGTGCCTGACCGGCGAGGTGTGCGTCGCCCTGGGCGAGGAGGCCGTGCCCCGCTGCCACGCCGTCAAGGACCCGCTCGACCCTACGGGCTGCGGTGGCCACTGCAAGCTCAACTTCGAGTTCTGCCAACGCCTCGACGTGGATGCCTTCCGCTGCGTGGACGACTCGGTGTGCCTGCCCGGCGAGTGGCGCTGCGGCAACCAGCTCTGCATACCCCTCGTCAAGCGCTGCGACGGCCACTTCAACTGCTATGACCACACCGACGAGCACAACTGCGGTAGGTATCTGAGAATCTTTGGAGGTGGCCCTATAATTTTGTAGTGTTCCCTGCCGCGCCACTCAAAGAGACTGGGGAAACGAATGGAAAATTAGTTTACGTCTACTACATATTGATACCAACTAGTTGGAGCTCCTAACTTAAAGCAATCAATCGTTCTATGCTTGGCCGCCGGTCATCTCAGATAAAGATATAGAAATATTCTACTCCATCCTCTGATGTACGATTTTTCTCTTGCAATAAGTAGTTCTCTATTGATTTTACAGAATGCAATCTGCAGACGCACTTTCAGTGTGGAAACAAGACATCCTGCCTGCCTAAGTCGAAGCGCTGTGATGGTGTTGTCGATTGCTGGGATGCTGCTGATGAACTAAATTGTACTAGAAGTAAGTATACACTTGCTGATTTGTTCACACTTGTTTTTAATTCATGATCACAAAGACTTACAAATTATTTCTCATCCCAGCTTTCTCACTTTCAGCTTGCCCAAGGCAAGACCAATTCACATGCTCTAATGGCCAATGCATATCTCATGCAAGATTCTGTGATGGATTTGCTGACTGTGGAGACAAGTCTGACGAACCTTTTGGATGTGGAGGTGATTGCAAAAACCATGAATGGAAATGTGGGTAAGTTACAGAAACTATAAACAATAAATAAATTGTTGTATATTGAAAATCTCAACAGAAAAAAAGGGATAACACCTAATGTTTTTGTTTTCTTTACGGTTTTTCAGAAATGGTAGATGTATTAGGAAGCGAGCTGTATGCAATGGTGTAGATGATTGCGGTGATCTATCAGACGAAAAGGAGTGCAGGAAAAGCAGACTTCCTGGAAGTTAACAACCATCTTCCACATTTAGAGAAACCAAAAAGACTTAAATATATAGGATTATTTAATTATTTAAAGAAAAATGTATAAATCTGCAGCCCTGGGCCTGTCAGAAAACGCCAAAGATAGTACAATACTGTTAGTGTATTTTTAAGTAATACACAGTTTTAAACATTGTGATGTCTACTTTAAGAAAAAAGAGGGACACCTCTAAAGAATTTTGAAAGTGTATTTTAGGTTGTAACTAATAGTAAATTCTACTGTGACATTCATAAGAACCATTATTGAACCAAGAGTAGCTTTTAAAAGCGCACTCCAAAATTTAATGCAAAAGTCTTATTTTTGTGAATACGTTTTTTTTTTTAAATGGTGTGAGTCAAAAAACCAATCAGGTCATAAAATCCTGTTAGCAGAACAAACATTTGGAAATGTTGATAAAGAAATCTCAAAGTTTACCAAGTAAAACTGAAGAATTTGTACAGCAGGACACAAATGTCTAAATAATACTTGCTAGTCATTTGTAATATTGTTGATTTAATTAAGGTTTGTATATGGGGATAGATAATTTAGAGGATTAAGCCTGAACTGTTAGAAAAGATATGTATTTGTGTAAAAATGTTAAATTTCTATTTAAACACCAATATTCTTGGAAAGAAAATAAAACGAGTGAAAACAGAGTAACAATACTACCCCAGTATTTCTGAGTATGACCCTCCTATCTACCTCACTACGACCAGAAGGCCCCCACACCAGAAAGGATTGTGAAATCGCGCCTCTTTTCTTACTTCTGCACCAAGGAGACAACCATCAAGCAAACTGTGAAGTTTTGCTTAATTGATAGAGGCTTTGAGAAACCAGAAACAATAAAATAGGGTTTCAGAACTACGTTTTGTTGAAAAAAGTAAATGACTGCTAAATCTTTTTTTTAAATGAGATATTAATTTCCATCTGGGACTATATACAATAGATAGGAAAGCATTTTACAAAGACACATATTAAATCAAGAAACACAGGCAGCAGCCAAGGTAAAACAAATCCCATAAAACTACATGTATGAAAATTCAATATGAACCCATCAAGGGGTGCAATATATTGAATTGAAGAGTACAGGTACATTCACTATTTTAGATTAGTTATTTTACATTCTGTTGAATAAAATTGTACGTAAGCTACCCTTATAGAATCATAAGACAATTTAATTATATACATACCGTGAAGTCTCTTTTTAACCAAAATAAAGAAGTTAATGATCCAATATCATCAACATTCAGTGGGCTTAATGCGCAGAATGACTGGAACACTGGTGCAGGGAAGGATGGCACGCTCTGTCACAACAGCAGTAACTAAATCTGGTGGTGTAACATCATACACCAAGTTCAATAGGCTGAGAGAAGGGATATCTCTCCAGTTTGCCAGTGGGCGTTCACCCTCTTTCTCTCTGTCTCCGGCCCTTCGTGATCCGATAAGCTCATCAGGGTCAGCTAGAACAGTTCAAAATATAATTTACAATTATAATTTACATTTAATTTAATAATTTACAATCATCTTCACTCCAATAAACTCCTAACTACCCACGTCACCCAAAATTCCAATATTCATTCTTACAATACCCAGTCTAACAACAATATATTCCCTCTATTAAATCCACCAAATAGGGCTTTAATAGTGTGTACTATAAGAGCTGCCTCCTCTACAATAGCCTTCCAGATGCCATCAAATCCACCAATGACTGCATTCAGTAAATTTAAAAAACTTGTCAAATCTCATTTTTTTAATAATACAGCAACCTTTTTACTGGAAACTTTTAATATGCTTTTATCAACTTTTAATATTCTAATTTTTTGCCATGTTCACTGCCGTCAATAAACCATGTAAACTTTTATGTCCAACACGAGGCCTGGCCCTCTGGACCTCACCAGATGTACAAAATAAATAAATAAATAAATAGGATAAAATATGGCAATATGGTGCATCACAAAGTTGTAGAATAGCACAAAGCTAAATGCATCCCAAAATAATAAAGAAAATTGTGTTTCTGAAAGTATTAACAGCATACCTAATTCATTGTAGACAATTGAGTCAGTTTGAACACGCTCACTAAATTTGTATGTTTCACAACATACCAGGACGGGTACATTGTATGCATGAGCCAAGAGAGCAATTTGGGATGTACCAGCTCGAGACATAACATAGCCATTTGCTAAAAGTGCATGTGCACCAAGGAGTACTTTAGATACCTGAATGACATTGCAGAAATAAGAAGAATAAGTTTTAAAAATATTTCATACTAAAGAAAACTAATACCATACTTTCATAACCTACTTGTCTCATTACAAAACTGGCAGCAGAGAGGTGAACATAAGAGCACTGAACACCCATTGAGACAAGACGTCTGAGCATCTCCCTTCCCTCCAGCCACGGGAGTGAGTCAACAACTATGACATGAAATTTACGTTTAGTCTCTAGAGCAATTTTAAGAGCACTAAGGACTAGTGAAGAGCTGGAAAATAAAAAAAAAGATGGTAACATTTCATCAGTCAGTGTTCAATGACTGTTGCAAAATAACAATTTACACTTACCAAGCATACACTAAAATAACATCATTGTCATCGATTTTGTCTTTGACAACCTCCCCAATAGCTTCAGCTGCCTTTCCAATTTGATCAGAAATGTACTGATCAATAGCTTCAAGAATATGTTGTCGAGCCTAATTTGCAAAACAGCAATGACATTTCCTAAGCTCTGAATCTACTTCAAAGCAAGTATTCAAAACCAACTACAGTACTATGAATTGCAAATACTTTACCTCTGTATCAGAGTTTTCAATTGATAATTGAGTTAGCTGCCACTTGATGTACCGCAATGCATTAACCATAGAAACTGAATGAGGACGGCACTGCTGTAGAAAATCCATGTTGGGTTGAAGATAGGCTTCTAAACCTCTGGAAAATTCTTTTTGAGGTGGAGTTTCATAGTCAGCTATCAACTGGAAGTTAGAGAAAGTAGGTAAGATCATTGCATGAGCCTATAGTTCAACCTAGAAATACGACTCATTTGCCTGTGTCATACTTACATCCTTTAGAGTATATAAGAGAGCAAGGCATCGTGCATTAGATCCAAGTATCACACGGTTAGAATATTGCACACCCAAACGAACAATAGACATGTGATATTGAGGATGGCTGACACTAAAATTAGAGAAGTAATTTCAAACAACAAATACATTACATAACATAACAGGAATTTACATACATAACAGGAATTTTCGTCCAAAGAAATTACCCAATTGTCTGTGATATGTTTTTGAATGAGTTTTGATATAAGTGGCTAAAAAGTTTCACTCGTCGCTCTGCCTTTGTATCCTTCACAAAAACAAAACAAATGTAGCATTACAGAGGGAAAAATAGAATATTTCAGTTTTCTTCATGTGCAACGCAGTTCTTACTATAGCTGATTTTGATGTTGAAGATATCTTTCCCTGTTCTTTAGCCTTGATATCCTTCAGTTGAGGTTTCTCAGGCGGCCTTAAGGACTTAGGCTGCTGTATAGTCTGTTTCTGAACATTTTGTAGGGCCTTTTGTTTTTCTTGCTGCTGGGCCTTTGCGGCGCGTTGGGCTTCCTACATCGAGGGGCAACAGAACACAAAATAATTGTACCATTCAATGAGAAGTCATTATCTGATATATGGAAAGAAAACTAACCTGCTTGGCACGTCTCTCAGCTTTCAGTTCAGCCTTACTTTTCTCACTACCTTCCTTCTTCTCAATGTCTCCCTTTTTCTCATTTTCTCCCTTCTTATCAGAAACTTCTTTCTTTGTAGTCTCTATCGGTTTTTCAGTAACTGACTTTTTAATAACAAGTCTTTCTTTCTTTTCAGGATCATCCTTTAATGAGAGGTGTTGCAAACTTTTAGGAAGTTCATTTTCATCACAATCTGAAGGAAGAACATTTACTCTTGCAAAATCAGGCTCATCTGGAGCTCTACTCTTTCGAGTCTGTGATGAACTAGGTTCTGATAATTTTATGGTTTCATTCGATGTTTCCACAGAATCATTTTGTCCAGTTGATTTTGGGTTTACACTTTTAGAGGAAGAAGCAGCAGTGTCTTTCTTGCTTGTGCCTGCTTCTTTCACCCCAGTCTTATCTGGTTTAGTGGGTGCAGGTTCTTGTGGAGCATTGCTCTTTGGTTTGAGTTTGGCAGCTGCCTTTGCAGCTTTTCTTGCCTTACGTTCAGCCTCAACATCCTCTCTTGATTTCTTTGATGCTTCTGGAGCACTCATTGTACTTACAATGGATGAAATTTCACTTCCTGATGAATTTGGAATACCACCGTAGAGGTGGGCGCTGCAAATTCTCTCACTACTAAGCTGATTACTGAGACTGCTTGAAGTTACAGTGACAGAGGAGGAAAATGATGATCTAGAGTAAATGGGGCCAATGCTACTTGCACTCTTCAGAAACTCAATATCCTGAAGGTTTAAACCACTGAAGTTTTTTCCAGATTGTTGCATATAATGGTCAGTGACATTAACACTAGTGTTTGAAGTTCCCTGTGTGCCTGATAATCTGGAAGCTCCAGGGGAAACAACTGTAACCACCTCACTGTGAGGGGGTGCCGAAGGGGTTTTACCCTTTTTAGCCTTCTTAGAAGACTTTGTTGAGTTGCTTGTGCCAGTTGATTGAGAGCAATTCATCTGTTGCTCAGAAGCTTCCAATAGATGTATTGCCTTTTGAACAACCGGAATGAAAGATGCTGAAATCTGAACAATAGAATTACTTTCGTCGTTGAGTTTCTCCGGAGCAGAAATTTCCTTATCTACAGACTGTGTTTTAGTTTGTTTTTTCCGATTCCGTTTCCGCTTAGCTGGGCCAGCCCCAGGTTCTTCTGGTTGAAATTCAGTAGTAGAAACACTGAAAGAAAACAATAATAATGAAGACACAATCCATAAATACAAATGCAATGTTTTAGCATCTTGATACTGCTTTCACTACCTTTGGGCAGAGGACAGGTTTTCCTGACATTGTTTAGAAGACTTCAACTCTGCTTCCAGGTCTTCAGAGGTCGCGGTATCATTAGAAAAAGAAGGTTTATCAGACTTTGATAAATTTTGTTTCTTTTTCTTTCTAGGATGCTTTGAGTTTGGAAAGGCCTGGAAAAAGCACAAAACAAAATTAATAAAATATTTACATTCAAACCTTAATGTATACCGTGTATCAGAACAAAAATAATAATGCCCAGGTACTTGAACACTCCAGTTTTAAAAGCCAATTACTAAATAGAAGATACTTCGTAGATATTGTGGCCTTTAAAGTAAGTATCTAAAACTAATCGTCTTCTAAGCCAGTGTAGGGAAACCTATAGCGGGAACTTGAAACTCCGAATGACTCAAGAAACGCACAAACCACTACAAAACTTTGAAAGCTGAGGAAAGCCATGCTAATCGAGATAGATGTGTACCTGATGATGGTCCATCCTGATCGCGTAGGCTGTAGAAACAGCGATGATACAATAAAATTACTCTATTAATACATTTAGAGATTGAAAAAGTAACACTAAGATTGATTTCTGATAGATTTTGAAACACAAATTTCTGAAGAATTCGAATACGAACAAGAATGGTTAAGACATGATAACTAACTAAGTTAAGTCATGATAACTAACTAAAATCCCTGAAACACGCGAACCAGAATTGCTCTCGCTTTGACAACATGATGAAATATTGCGTTATATACTTACTTTTTAGGTTAAGACTAAAGAGCGCAGATGCCAAGGTGCCCTCGCGCTGTCACTGTCTCCTGGCAATATCTCCTGACAAAATAAAGTCATTAGTAATAGATGTAATAAATTTAGAACGAGGTCAATGCGAATAATTATCATTTTTTCATTGAATTCCACATACACTTATTGAGTAAGTCGCCTGCCTAGCATGACAGAGTGGTTATATCCAGTTGTCAGGTGCCGTGCCTGTTTTCCTGCAAATAGTACGTAAACAAAAACATGCGCCTGCTACGATTCGGATAGAAGCGTCGAAACCGGCTAACATTTCTACACAGCGCTGATTAATACGGCGCATCTTTCAAATAGCTCCGGCTAACCGGTTATCTGTACGTTCGTCCAAATTACGACACATTATTCACATTCGCACTGCCCAAATAAGGTACTCAAAGGTGATTGTGCTTTCGAGTTTGACAAAATTTAGGGTCGTAATATTTGAACTGGAAATGCATACTGTATTTTGTTCTAAATGACACAAAACCCTGACCTTGGCCGCGACGATCCCTGCAAACTGCAACACGCTACAGCACTTGTTCATTATTATGAGGCAATACGCATTTAAAAAAACAAAAAAAAACAAGAATACACAAATGATTTAACTCAAAATGAAGAGCGCCGTATGGTGGATGGATTGACGGTGGAGTTGGGAGAGGGAACTACGGTGTTTCTTTGAACGGCCCTTTGATCCGTTCTTTAAAATTCATTTAAGTTCCGGCTGGATCCCTCCCAATGGAATGATGACAACCTACTTGTTTGAGTTCGGATATTCACATAATAGGGTAAGATGCCCTATGATGGCCACCTTAAGAATGGGCCTGCCCAATAATGGCCACCCCTTTTTCTTGTAATGTAGACAACGATGTGACATAGTTTGGCTTATTATGCCCAAGAAGGGACCTTACTAGAACACTACTTCAAGGCCAAGATTGTAAAGTGACCAGATTGGCTGGAAATCGAGAAAAGTGGCCATCAATGGGACAGTGGCCACAATAGGGCACCTTACCCTATGCTTTGCTTAAACCAAATGTTGTTTTTATTTAAAGAAGAAAGAATAGCAAACAATAACTACGAACAACAACTGTTGCATAGTTTTGAAAACCCCGCTTTCTCGACTGCGTCGACTGCGTCTCTCAACATTAGTCCTAGCCACACTCAGGCAAGTTCAACCTCATTTCTGACGCCCTCTTGTAATCGGTCTATCGCACTCTGCGGCAAGTGGCCACACGTAGGAATGCCTATATAAGGGCCACGATGCCGCGTATACCCAGACACAATGCTGCGCGCGCTGCCCGTCGTCCTGGTGGTCCTGGCGGGTAAGTCCAACCCCCTCCCGCTAGGCTCTCCATCCTCCAACTTCTATTATGGTCCCACGGGTACATCAGCACTACGGTCTGTTGCGCCTCATCCCGTCAAAGGGGATCAAATCGCGCGCTCTAGACCCCCCCCCCCTTTAAAAAAAGTACATTGGATTTAGGGTGAAGGGTAAGGCAAGTCCGTACCTCCTCTGCCCCCCCCCACCGGGGGTGGCTGATCTGCGCCGTCTTCTCTTTGCTGGTCATCTGTACCGGAAGGGTTGCATACTCGCACGGGGCCAGGCGACATGGTGTGCGACGCAGGTAAGCCCACATGCACGCTCATGAATCCCCACTCCGGTACAGTCGGGTGTGCAACCAGGAAGAAGGAAAGCGCAGGTCACACAACCTCCTATGTTTGATACGAGAGTCTAACCTTCGACCTCAGGTAACTGAAAACCTTTTTTCCATCCCAAAAAGGAACATTGAACATTTTTACCTACAGTCTGATAGAGTGCCCAACCCATAGCGCGACGCACTGGTTAGTTATCTGGGCCCTCCACACGCGCCAGGCTACGGCCAATTAAAAACCGACTGGCTTATCTCGAGTGCCTTCTGCCCGCCAGAGGGGTGTGCCATAAACCACGAATTTGATTTCTGCGGGCACAATGTTATTGCCCCCTTTCGAGACATACACTGAACCACTTTCAAGTGTACACAACTATCTAGTTGAACACTTGAAAGTGTGCAACTGGCGTTGAATACTTTTAAGTGTTGGACGGTTCCCAAGTGAAGCGGATTTTGTCATGATTGGCAAGATTTTTGGCCATTTTCGTTTCACGTATTGATGTCGGTTTGAGATCATCGGATGTCAAAGCAGATCATTTGATGTCAAAATGACGTCAAAAAGTTAAACGAAAATGACAAAATCTTGACAATGACATCAAAATATCAAAATGATGTCATTTGGATAGAATCCGTTTCACTGGGTTCAACACTTGATTCATCAGTGTACTCGCCGCATGTTCGCACCTCTAATGGCCACGTGCTGCAGTTTGCCACGGCCTGCCGCGGCCGCACCCTCGCCTGCCGCCCCGCTTCCTCTCCGATGGCTACTCCTCCGGGCTGCAAATCGTCGGCGGTCTGGTGGCGGACATCAAGGACTTCCCTTACCAGGTCAGCAGTGATTTTCAAATCGTCGTCTCATCTATCTTCCTTTTCGCGCGTTTAGTTTTCATTTGCCTCTTCTCACCATGACCTGTACATCTTTTGTTTGACAGGTTTCCATGATGGAGTCCGGCAGCCACATTTGCGGTGGCTCTATTCTTAACGAGCGCTGGGTCTTGACTGCGGGGCACTGCGTGAACGCGTGAGTACAGTTGGGTCAGGATCCCTACAAATGTGTCGGTCTCGGATATAGACTTGCATTTTCCCGCCATGACATTCGCAGGCTGGACGGCGACGCCACCTCTGCCTCGGTGCGCGTCGGCTCGTCTTCGCGGGTCTCGGGCGGGCAGGTCGTGAACGTCATCTGGGCCGCGGAGCACCCCAAGTTCGACATCGGCACCCTGACGCACGACGTTGCGCTCATGCAGCTGGAGAGCGACCTTGACCTAACGGGCGTCGCGGCCAAGCCCACGCAGCTGGTAGCCCCGAACGCCGCCCCGGCCGCAGGTCAGCTGCTCACCGTCAGCGGCTGGGGCACCCTGCATGTGAGGATTCACTTGTGTTGTCTTCCTTCCCTATATGATCCCAGAGGATCCAGGCGTGGATTAAGGTCCGGCTGACAGGGGGAGGGGGATGCACTGTCGGTTGCCGACATTCAGGAGTTTTGTGTCGCAAATTGCCTATCGGTGATCGCCCCCCCCCCCAGACAAGAGGGGCGATCGCCCCCCCCCCCCCCGCTTAAACCGCGCCTGAGAGGATCCAAGCGCACTTTTTCACGTGCAGCTAGATTGTCTGCTGACTTGGTGATTTTTTCGCAATCCTAAAAAGCACTGTCCGACTCCGACCTCACCCCGGTTCACAGTGCGAGAAGTTTTAGACGTTATGATATACAGTTACTCCAACGGCAAAAATGTCACCTACGCGGATACATTAATATCGGCCGCCAATAACACACTCAACTTGACAACCCTAACTTGATAAAACGCACCTCACTGCCCTGACTCCGCACTTCTCACCCCTTTCTTCTCTGGCCCAGTCGGGTGACTGGGACTCGCCCGTGGACCTCTACGCGGTGATGCTGCCCTCGGTGCCGCTCGACGTCTGCAAGCAGGTGTACGACTCCCGGGGCGACCTCGTGGACGAGACCATGATCTGCGCCGGCGTGGGCGGCAAGGACTCTTGCCAGGTAAGCGAGAGGAAGGAATTTTAGGACGATGTAGAAGATTCGCGCAATACCCATTTTTTTTTGGGGGGGGGAGATATTATTTCAAGTATCATGTTGTGAACAGGGTGACTCGGGCGGGCCGCTGGTGGACGCCGAGCATGTGCAAGTGGGAGTCGTGTCCTGGGGAATCGGCTGCGGGTCGCCGGGTTTCCCGGGGCTCTACGCCAACCTCGCGCACCCCGAGCTCCAGGACTGGATCCGGGAGACGAGCAAGAATGACGACGACTAGACGAGCGTCCGGGTGGACTCCACGGAGTAGACGTCTACTTCAGAAATATACAGAGACAATTTTTTGGCTCTTTAATCTCTGCGTCACCCTGAGTGCCCTGAGCCCTCCAAATTTGAGTACGTAGTCAGGTATGGATTAAACTAAGAAAGGAGAACAATCAGAGATGTCTTAATTATTAACCTTTATCAAAAAGTAATGACTATTTATTATTTGTATGGTCCGTTTATCGGTAAAGCCGCAGAGCCACTTAAGTCACTCCAGGGATTAATATACATTTTCAATCAAATTCAACCCCTCTCGTTTAGAGTCGTTTTTGTGGTTCCCTAATTAAACGGATGTATACATACGTCGCTCTTTTCGGGCATGAAAAGTGATTTCAACCTTGACTATGAACCCTCGCTGATGCGAGGGCGCACTAACATTTAACTACCGGCAAGCTCCACAAGTCCTTATTATTTTTTATTTTATTTTTTCGAAAATGTGAACACCTAGGGAAGGATGAGATCCCGTGACCAGTCGGGAGTAGCTGGGCCTCGCGCCACAGTTATGACAGGTGGAACATCACGCAGTCACCTGCTAAGCTGACCACAGGCGCTGCGCTCGCGTCGCGTCCGTCTTCATGTCCATGTTGTCCTCGATCCAAGTGAGGACGTCGGCACCGGTGAGGTCGGCAAACACGGTGGGGAAGCCAGGCTGTCCGCAGCCGTGGCTCTGCACAGCCAGACCCACCAGCTCGCCCAGCCAGTTGACCAGCGGGCTTCCGACGTCTCTCTGTGACAATATAGGGAGGGACAATATTGCCTTGTTTCAATGGTGAATTTGTTCTTGTGACAGCTGGCACTTTGAATCAAGAAACTATTTATCTGGGTGTAAACATCGTGTTAACACTTTTAGAGTACTGTCGGACGAGGGGGAAATCACTTGCGTACTAACTCGTACACCCAGGCCTGTACTAAAGACGTACTAACTCGTACTAAAAGCGTAATAACGCGTACTTATGGTAGAAATCAAGCGTAATTGTGCCGTAATAAGAAAAAATTTGCAGAAATGGTGAAAAATTATGCTAAAAATGCACTGTAAAAAATATTAGTAATTTTACTAGCTACTGGGTGGGGAAATTTCATGTACAAAGGTTCGGGATTTGCAGTACATGGGTTGGGAATTTACCTACTGGAATGGGAAGTAGCCTTTGCATGCCACTTGCGCTGTGAAAGGATCCTTTCCTGCCCACGCAAGTGAATTTACTGACTTCGTTGATTGCAAATTTCCCGACGTGGGCTAGAAAGGGTCCGTTCGGCACCCACCGTCTGCGAATATCCCCAGCCCGACGAGGGAATCCCGTGGCCGTGGGCAGAAAAGTGTACTTGCGCATCCCACTGCCTGCAAATCTCCTTGCGGCGGCTGCAAATTTCCAACAAATTCGTGACTGCCACAGCGTCGTGGAAGGAGAGGTGGGTTCGGACTACTACTACACTGACGCCACCTCACCCCACACCAATCACCTCCTTTCTTTAACCTCGGCCACCCCGACGCGAAGCCCGCGATTGACTGCCGCTAGATGGCGTTTCAGTCAGCGCGTCTCCCACAAAATCAGCTTTTTCTATTAAATTAAAGGTCCCTTCAGGTAATGGCATTTAATTCTACGCAGTATGTTTTAGAAGGAATCAACCTACCCGACAACAATCGGCGTTTGCCGAAAAAGTGAACCATATCCCCCAAATAATCTGTTAAATTGTAACGCTCGGGAGGTCTCCGCAACGATGTCTTGTTCAGTACGTCCCCGTCACCTCGTCACTGAGAGGTACGCCCACGTGCGTACTTCCCATGTGACTTGTGACTTCACTTGTCGCTGCTATGACTTGTTCTCTTCTTGAGATCGATGATCAGATTTTTGAAACTGATTTCGGAAACCGGTGGACTATTATACAGTCCAGTCGGCCCGAGAGCAATACGAAAAACTCGCACTTTCCTCCTAAGGACTGTTATCGGAGAGGAAATTCCTGTGCTAGTGGAGTGGCAACGCCGCCATCCTTGTCCTGGGCTGGAGATTTGCATACGGTGGGCACGAAAGTCATCCTCACACGCGCGCAATGGGAAATTTGCTGACGGTGAGTCAGTCAAGACTCCTTTCCTGCCCACGTAGTAAATTTACTTGGGTGGGTTGGAACGACTTCTTTTCCAGCCACATTGGCTTGTAAATTTCCCCACCAGTGGGCCGGGGATTTACAGGCTATTTGGGTCTGTAAATTTACCGAACACTAGCTGGCAAAGGAGCGTTGCCACGCCGGGAGGGGAAAATTCCCTCTAATTTTTTTTACAGTGTGGGGTGTAGTAACGTGTACTAACGTACTAACTCGTACACTTTTACCCGGAGTGATTTCCCCCTCGCTGTCGGAATCAATCTGACTCCGAAGCAAAAAACTTCCAGTATGAAGTTTCAAGGCTCTACATCTGACCAAAGATAAAGTCCGATCGGAGATCGCGATCTCAAAACAGAAAACTGCATCGGATTCGGATTTAGGCAGTACGGCAACTGTTAAACTTAATTATTCGAGATATCGCATTGAAAAGAGTCAAAATTAGGCCTACCCTACCACACATGAACTGTACCGGGTGTAACTGTGAATACGCAGCAGTGTTGCGGGTTTGCCTACTCGTTACCCGTAAGGGGCTATGGGTAAAGAGTAGGCAAACCCGCAACACTGCTGCGTATTCACAGTTACACCCGGTACCCCCGGTACACATACTTACCAGGCCACACATACCGGCCGTCCAGCCCCCTGCGCACGCCCTCGTGTTGACCGAGAAGAAGTACACGTCCTTGCACACCTCCACGTCCATGGCCAGAAGTGCAGCCGCCCTCAACTCGTCCTGCGCACACAAACCGCTTACAGCACTATATTATGAACGACAACGAACGTGCGACAACGTTTGTCGCGTGTCACCGTAAATTGGCGACTTACTGACCTTGGAAACAAAAATAACCCTTAAATTTTTCCACCTCAAAGTCGTCGTTACAAATAACATACACTTGTGGGTGAGCGATTAAACACTGTAAAAAATATCGTAAATTTACAAAAAAAAATTTAAACTCGAATTTTAATTTAAGTTGTAAATTTACGAGAGCAGATTTTTTTTATTCGCCATAGATTTCAAGCCCAGGTAAAATGCACTTTGTATATGAGTGTATATGGCTTGTAT
>NW_026267199.1:1166944-1181106 GCF_000697945.3 Frankliniella occidentalis
CACTATATTAGTATATATGCTTGTATATGACCATATATGGCTGTATATCGAAACATATATGGTGATATATGGCCCCATATATGGTAATATATAAGCCCATATACAAGCATATATGATCATATATGACCATATACAACCATATATGTGGGCATATATGTCGTCATATATAAAGCATATATCGCTATATATGATCATATACAAATCATATATAGCCATATACAACCCCATTTACCTGGGTTGGAAAGGTTTACCGATCAGTTATGCCGCCACAGGTACTCACGCTGACGTCACCGTAGCCCGAGATCGTAACCAGCTCTCCTTGCCTGATGGCGGTGGGCACGGTGGGCACCGGGACGAACTTGATCTCCTTGCGGGGCGTCACCCGCTGGTCCAGGTACAGGAGGACCGCGTCCACGTCCGGGTGCTGGAGGAAGTCATCGACGCCAAGGCTGAGGCCGCCGGTGCGAGTGGCAGACCCCAGGCGTACCGTGACGTCCGAGACATCAATCTCCCTCCTGAGAGGAAGAGGGCACGGTGGAGGGAGAGATGTCGTCACACGTACACACGTAAATGTCTCTCCCTCCACCGTGTAAAAGGGTTTGAGACTCAGAGCGCCTGCTCGGCCAGCCGCCAGCCCTACACCTACAAGTGTGCGAATGTCACACTCATGTAGGTGTATGAACACATGGAGGCACACTTGTGCGAATTTTCGAAGAAAAATTCACACTTTTAAGCCCGTTATCGTACGAATGGGCATTCACACTCCTAAGAGTGTGCGACATTCACCTACCTACAAGTGTGTGATACTCACACACGCACCGACAAGTGCGCGACATTCACACAGGAAGACATGTGCGACATCCACACACTTTACCTGTGGAAGCAGCTCGCCGTGGTGATGACCGTCTTCTTCCCGATCAGGGCGCCACCACAAGACTGGTTGCGGAACTGGTCGATAGCGACCTGCACAGGGAGAAGGTGACAGCAAGCGGAAGTAGAAACCGGAAATAGCGCACGCGCTCAAGCTACCTGATAGGGGAAGCTCTCGATAGGCACCGGGGAGCCCCCTGTGATGGCGTCGGCCTCGGGGCAGAAGACTTTGACAGACAGAGAGAACACGAATAAGCGAGCAGAGTTCTTGGTGATCCCCCTACCCCCTCCGCCCTGGTCCTCTGTAAAGGATGCAAATATGCGGGTGGCAGAGCCAGACGTACCAGCCAGGAGTGCGCAGAGAGCAGCTACCACCCCCACCTCGGAGCTCATCGTGACGTCTGACAGCCTTCGTAACAGTGGGCACGAACCCGCCAACGGGATATCGTGGGGCTCAAAATCTGTCGGATAACGGTAATCCCCTCGAGGTTATCTCTATCCCTTTCTACCGTTCAATGTCCCTCGCCAGTCCACATTCCGTGTCGTCAGCGAATCACGCAAAAGTGGACTAATGAACCCGCAAAAGCCTCGGCGCAAGTGCGTCATACTCGACACTTCCAGCTCGATACGCCAACGAGCCATAAAATCAACGTGCCAAAATAGCCGGCGCTGAAGGCCCATACTTCCTCCACATAAAAGGAGTAAAGATTGTGCGTCACATCTGATGGAGCACACTCCTGGAGTATGGGTGTTGTAGCCCCGACTCTCCTGTATTCTTCGTTTTTCAAAATTGACAAGTTGCCCGATTAATAAGGAGCTGCGTGACAGGCGCTAAACAATGCGCGCTAGCTCGTAAAGCAACGGCAGCATCCACACCTAGCACTAACCGAGTGAGCAATCGCGAGTCAGACCGACGTCGTTCTGATGTCGCTGAAAAGACGTCGGTTTGGTATCGACTTCCGTGTCAGTTCGGATAGAAAAGTGGGTACGATATCGATGAGTTACTGATATAAATTTGTTCCTTAATTCGATACTCATAGGTACATTAATTAGGTTACTTAGGCAGTATCAGATTGATATCATTCTGATATCAGAATCATAGTCCCTCGCGTGACCATTGGACTGCACCTGGTAGGTGCTGCAGCTGGTTGTTGGGCCCCCTTCTAACTCACCAGGTGGCAAAAGTCATGCGACGATAGATCATCGCCAGGCATATGGCGTGATATGGCGTGAAAAGGGCGGGGAAGGGGGAGATATGTGCAAATCAGTCATTTTAAAAGTCGAATCGAATCTATAATTTTTTCCTCGAATCGAATCAAATCCAATCTTTACCCCCCGAAACAAACAGGTTATAGCGCGAGCAGCCCATGCGCACTTTTTAGCAGCTGATATTCCCTTTGACTTTAAACATCAACACACCAGAAACGGGGTAGCACCGAAATAGCACCGAATCGCAACGATATAGTTTTGATATCACATGCTGTTATTGTGCCCCACTTTTGCGTAGCAAGCGACACGAAAAGCGACACAAGTCGATATGCGATATCGAAACGATATCGTCATTTCTGGCCGTGATTAAGGTAGAAGTACCCAACTTTTTCGACTTCAAAGTGGCTCAGTTTCAGAATCGAACCGACCCTCTTTCGATTATATTAGAATTCGAACTAAGGAAAACGTTTCACTCGCGATATCGTCACGAATATCACAATGAGGTTGATGTGATTTTTTTGAAAACTCCTCTGATGTGAAAAATCATGACCTCGTAAGTCACATCTATCCGTCACAAATACGTCATCGTGAGTGTAACGTTTTCCTTGAGAAGCCTCTGTGGTGGTGGTGGGCCGGTGGAAGCAGTGGTAGAGATGTGAAGATGGTCATGGTCATATGCTCAGGCCCCAAAAGACCTCTAAGCTGTGGGCATCTAGTGATGGTGGTGGTGGTGGTGGGTACGTCAGTGGAAGGAAACGTGAAGAGGATCATATAGTGAAAGTAGGCGTGTGTGCGTCAGCAGAAGAGACGTAAAGAGGAACATCTGGCGATAGGACAAGGGAGGGCTGCGTCAATTGGAAGAGACTTGAAGAGGACCATTGTTGTAATAATTGTTCGTATGTTCGGATCGAATTTGAACATTACATCCGTTCGTGTTCGTTCGATGATTTTGTAGACTAAATTTGTTCGAGTTCGTTTAAATTCGAACTGGCCTGTTCACTCATCCTAGTTCAGTATTCAAAAGCATTTTATTGCATCATAAAACAAATATGAATTTGTTCCCTGTCAGGCCGTGGGAACGAAGCCCGATTGAGCTCCCCCAACTCGAGGCGGAGCTGGTCTTCCCTTGCCCTAAAACCGCCTAAAACAGAGTGCAGACGGCGACCAGTGAATACGGTGCGGCGGGCTTGTGCATTCCCGGCCGGACCAGCACTAGCTGGAACGCAGGGGATAGACCGACCTAGGCCTGACTGTGTGTGTGTGTGACCCAAGTTATGGGTGGCTCCAGTTCGCTGAACAAGCAGCAGTCCTGAAAAATATCGTCGTAAATTTACAAAAATATTGTAAACTTGAATTATAATTTAAGTTGTCAATTTACGAGAGCAGATTTTTTACTCGCCAATGGATTTTAAGTCGATACGTACTGCATGTATTTTTACGATTTAAAATTGTAATTTTACAACTTGCGTCAAAGAAAATTTTCCTGTAAACCGACCTGCTTTTTTCACAGTGTGGCTAGACGGCGTCAAGTTAAGCTGCGATTCTACAAGACTTGGGCACGCTTCTCTAGCTCGGCGCACACAGTGACATCTGGTGACAACGCGAAGGTTCTGTTCAACATTATTGTACTGGGCGAGTCAACCGCTCTCCGGGTAAGGGGAGGGCTGCTGAACAAAATCACACAAAAGAAAAAATTAGACGTACTGTCACCGCCATAAAGGAATGGAACCCTTTCGGATGGAATGATCGCTATCAGAGGGAGGTGCTAAGTCACGACACGCATATGGCGTAACAGTGAGCCAAAGTAAAAGCTGGGAAGGAGGAAACTAACACACCCCGGGATGCCTGCCTGGGACAAGGTTCACGAATGATCCCTCCTTCTTTTCCAACTAGAGACCTTCTTGGGGCCTATCCTATGTATCGCAATGTATCGCAAGCTTTGGGGATATAACAGCTCGAGTTATACTCTAAACTGCGATCAAGTTATGACATTATAAGGACATCATTATTGTGATAAGTCTCCCTTATCCTTTTCATTGCATGTTCTCTTGCGATAAAATGTGCATGTCCAAAAAAAGCGATATATGTGGCTGTAAGAAAGAAATCAAGACAAATGTTCTTCTTTTAATCCCTACAATTTGGGGATGTTCTTGAAATGAGAACACAGTTTTTTGGGTGTGGGGTTAATCAATCACAAATCTAGATTCAGTCAGGGTGGGTGAGTAGTATATGAGGGCGGCATTTCATCGAAATACAAAGCCACTCCGCGAGGCCTGCTACGTATCGCACACGCGCCTCTGGTGAGAGTGAGGTGGGCCTAGGGCAAGTGAAGGGGTGGTGGTGGTCAGGGGGAGGGACACTACTGGCTATGCGGGCCGTGCCCCGCCCCCGCCCACCCACCTGCCCACGGGGGGAGGAGGAGAGTGGTGAGGTAGGTGTCGTTCTCGAGGAGTGATAGGGATCTGCGAGATTAGGGAGATACGGGCCGGGTAGCGCTCGCTGGGCCGGGCCGGGCCGGTGTGAGCCCCGGGGCCCGCCCCACCCCGCCACCGTCCAGCTCCCGCCCGCCCAGCCCGCCGGTCAGTCGGAGCCCGAGCCCCGCCTGCAGCACAGCGATGTGCAAGTCCGACGCCGCGGGGACGGTGCTGACGCTGTTGCTGCTGACGGTCGGCTGCTACGCCGGGGTCGCCGTCAACGCCACCGACGAGGCTGGCGCCAGCCATGACGCCGCCTCCGCCGCCACCAACGCGGCCGTGAACGTGGCCGTGGACGCGCTTCTTGACAGCGCGCTGCAGCGCGCGCTGGCGACCCTCAAGCACCCTGCCAGCCTCCGCGAGCACGTCGGCGAGGCCCTGCGCCTCGAGAAAAGACCCGAGGTGCTGGCCTCCGCCGCCGACTGCGACCTGGCGCTGGCCCGCTGGGCGGAGGGCCTGTACTACACCGAGACGTGGGCGCTGCAGAGTGAGTGACGGAGGTGCACAGCACAAGTGCAGTGCTTGAGTGAAAGTGGGGGGAGGGGCCGCGCGCGTGCCGCACGGGGTGCGCGGTGTGCTCGCAGTGGCGCCCGCACCGCGTAGTGGAATGCGTCTGCAAGGCCCAACCGGGGTAACGGCAGGTGATGGCCAACTCGTGTATTTTTGTGTAAGCTTCGCGTGTATTTATTTGCAATTTTAGCGTGTATTTGGATGTTTTTCTGTGTCTTTCTATGTAGAGTTTTTTTGTGTATTTTTTGTTCGTATTTTTCGTATTTCTGTGCACACGACTTTTTCGAGTTGGTCCCCCCTCGGGCAGCGGAGCCGGAAGTAGAGTGGAATCCCCCCGCCACCGCTGTTGTTTCAATCGGCTGCTCGTTACACGTTTCTGGAAAAGAGGAAATGTTTTTGGCATTGCGCCCGCCAGAGGGCATCGATCACAGTAAGCGTGAGGCTGCCAATCCGCTGTATGTGTTTGGGTGCGAATCGTTTTCAGGCGTAGCCGACGGTGGGTCAGCCAGGCATTTCTGACAAATTGCGGCATTTCTTATTTCATTTGATATTTCATCTTTTAGAAACCAAGGGACCATATCGTTAATGAACCAAACAGGCCACAAAAATCTTAAAGACAACCAAATCCGGACAGAATGCGGCGCCTCGAATCTCTTTCAGCGTTTTCGCTTGTTATTCATCATTGTTCTTTCACTGTCCCGTCGCCGGAGACGTCCGTTCATGCGAGAAAATCCGCTCACCGGATTACTCCGTCTCCATGCCAAACTGGCGGCTGTTCGCATCTTCTCTGATCTAAACCTCGTTAGCAGGTGCAAGTGTGAGGTGCGAGAGGAGGGAGAAATAGAGAGGTGTTTGTTTTGGAGAGGAGAGGGGGGGGTTGAGGAACGAGAGACAGAGAGAGAGAGAGAGAGAGAGAGAGAGAGAGAGAGAGAGAGAGAGAGAGAGAGCGTTAAGCGGATCAGCCCCCAAGCACTAGTCGTCTTGTTTTCACTAGGGAAGGCGCATCGCATAAGTCTGTGGTATAGTACTGGGAATTGAATGAAGTACAAATGCATAACATTCTTATTCAAATTTACTATTGCAAAGGAAGCGATTATTTTGAATAGTATACAGGGTGGGTGATCCGCGCCGTGTTTTTTTTCTATGCTTATTACCGCATTCATGCGTGCGGACGTGTTGCATACTCGCACGGGGCGGCAAGGCGCCATGGCGAGCGACTATCGGCAAGCCCGCCCGCACGCATGAATTCGGTACAGTATACGCTGAAAAAACACGGAGCGGATCACCCACCCATGCAAGTAAGACCCAATCTTGCACTACAAGCACATCCCCTTTTGCGTTTCAGTGGTGGACTCGAGCTCCAAGTTCGTGACGGGCCTCCTCTACGGCAACCTGGCTGACCTCGGCAACTACGACGAGTGCGTGACTTCAGAGCCCATCTCCCACAACGCCACGGCGGTCGGCCAGGGCGCCCCGGAGGAATTCACCGGCAGGTACGCGCTGCCGGCGTTGCAGCTGCTGAAGGCCGTCAACAGCAGCAGCAAGCTTAGTGCTAGCCTGCAGCAGACCCTAGCCAGGACGGCGTCCAGCCATCAGGTCAGGGTAAGTGAGCGGCAGAAGAATTGTTAGTTAACTCTTATTGTGTATTATTCGCAAAATTATAATTATGACGAATGCAGGATTCCAATGGGGAGGAGTACAGCGCACTGGGCAGCGTGAACCTCGCAGTGTGCGTGCCCAGCACGTGCCAGGCTCCGCTGCTCGAGACCGTCTTTAACCACGTCCTGAACCTCGCCAACCCGCTGCTGGAGAAGAAGGGCTACCGCGTGCAGGTCTCGCTCCCCGCCAACTACACGAGCGTGGCGGGCCTGTGGCGCGAGCCCGACACGGGCGACTACACCGTCATGTGAGTAGCGCCAGCTCGATGGACGCTCTGATGGAGCAAGGTTCGCGAAAACGACTCATAATGTCGCAAAAACGGACAGTAGATTGCCAATTTACAACCAGAAAGCTGGATTCTACATATCCTCTGGAATGATTGTATTTTGCGTGCAATAACAAGCCCGATAATAGTCAAAGTTTGTTTGGCTGCTCGCATGACTCAGTGACCAGAGAATGATCTGCTCCACCAAATGCTAATCCAAGCAGCGCCCACCACGATAGTGTATCGGGTGACTGAAAAACGTGATGAAGCGGTGTTTTATCTTCGAGGGCTACTCAAATCGGAGTGGCTCGTGTGCTTGTCAAAGTCAAAATAATCACAGTTACCTTTGACAACAAGTTGCACATTAGTATTGTTTGGATAATCCAAATTTTTTGGGGATGATGCCGTCGGAAATGAAACAGAAAATGTACGGCGCACTACAAACGAAAGATGTATCTTTAGATTCTATAGAATTACTAGCTGTAGAACAGTTGGTACGGGCTATCTGCAGGTTGTAAAGGCTTCTCGTGTTATTTTTGCAGTACGATTTGCGTGGTACTTCTACTGTTGGTACTAGTGGCGACCAGCATGGACGTCACGCTCAGTTCGGAAGGTGAGTGTTAACCTGGATGTATATTCCGATGGTGTGATTATTTTAATAACAAACACACACTGAAAATATACACACAAAGTAATAAATTAGTCAGTAACAGTGCTGCGTGTTAAATATTTGCCAAGACAGAAATTAGCCCAAGTCTGACAGTCTAAGCAGTTGAAAGCGCGTCTTCAGTAACCTCCCCTGTTGCAGCTGTGGAGGCTCGCAAGCGAGCTGGTGTGCTGCTGGCATTTTCTGCCTACACCAACGGGCGGCGCCTCATGCACGTCGCGCCACCGAGCGACTCGAACTTCACTTGCATCAACGGCATCCGCTTCTTCTCCGCGATGTGGGTCATTCTGGGCCACCGCTACCGCTGGGCACTCGACATACCCTACACAAACCTCATCGTCATCCCCCAGGTGCGGTGCAAGGAAACAATTTGATTTACCATTTTAAGGAATTAATTTTGTTTGGTGTTAAAATGCATAAAAGTCGAGAACATACCGACCAGACATGGCCTTACAAGAGCGGTTTAAAGGGAAGCGGAGGCTTACACTGATAAATAAATTGTTCAACTGGTGTGCACATGCAAGTGCCTACACTCTAAATGTCAAGGGACAATTTTGTCCGTAGATTTGCAACGATTTCGTGCACATCCAGAAAGGATGCAATTTTGTTCATAAAACTAGACAAATTGTGTGAAACTTCACACAATTTGTCCAGTTAAGGGAACAAAATTGCATCCTTTCTGGATGTGCACGAAATCGTTGCAAATCTACGGACAAAATTGTCCCTTGACATTTAGAGTGTAACACTATGTTCCACACTTTAAGGTGTTTGACTGGATATTTGAATTTTTTTAAGTGTTCAACAGTAAATCTGAACATTATAAAGTGGCTAAACCAGTTGTGGAACACTTATAACGTGGAAAAAAAGGAATTGACCAGAACTAATAATTGGTTCGTTTCGGAACGATCGATAAAATATCGGTGTCTGGAAATTAACTAATATTTAGTCCTGTCGACCAATTATTTTTTTTTTCCTTGAAGTGTGTTCGCCACCTGAAGGGTGGGCACCGCGCGTAAGAGTTTCCCTGTACCGGGTGATTCAGAGAAGACGCAGGTGCCAGCAGGTTTGCCCACCCACTCTGCCCGTAAGGCGCCATAGCCCCTTGGGTAGGCAAACCCGCTGGCACCTGCATCCTCTCTGAATCACCCGGTACGAAGGCAACCAAAAGTTCCACGGTATGTCACCGAAGAGGCCGTAAATCAGCTCGCTCGAGTGGACCATGTGTCTCGCCGATAACGGAAACAAACCGCTCGGATTACAAAAGAAGCATATGGACGTTGGAGTACTCGTGCCTTTCAAATCCTTATCGGAATTTTCTTTTGAAATGTGCGTCATCAGGATCTGCACTTTCATCCTGTTACTGATGTTTTATTTGGCTACTCTTTTTCAGCAATTATGCAGCAGGGAAGCTGGCTGGTTTATCATCAGCAATACGCATTAATTCTATTTTACCCGGCAACTAATTCTGATTAACCCCACTCATATCTGATCGGTAGTCATTACACGGCCACTTCGGGTTGCCTACTTTCCGGCGACAAGTTAAAAAAATTGCTAAATAGTTAGCAACGCAAACTTCCTTACAATGCTTCAAAATTCTTTGCAAGAATTTTGAAATTCGAGTTAGTACGCAAGCGATTTCCATCTCGTCGGGCAATGTGACCGTTACAATTTTTGCACCTGCCACTCAAGTGCCCAGCGTGTGACGTATGTTCTTTTAAGACTTTTCCCCTGGCATCTCAAGTGCTCAGCTGGCATGCACTTTCAAGTGTTACACGAGTCGTTTCCATAAAAATACAATCCGGCTGTTTTGTAAAATCTTAAATAAATTTGTTGACACTTTTGAGTCGCAGAAAGACGGGAGCTCAGCACCCTTTCACAAAGGCCTCCGGAAATCGACTGCTCCTGCACCTACACGCAAAAAAGCCTGTTCGCTAAAATAGCAAACTTCAGGTCCTTGCGTTTTGCTGTTGCAGCAAACACATTTTTGTATTCGCTGTTTTAGCAAAATGTTTGCTGAAGCAGCAAAACCTTTTGCTACAACAGCAAAACGCAAATACCTGAAGTACGCTATTTTAGCGAACAAACTTTTTTGCGTGTAGCCACATAAGTATGTAACTCCAAGTTGAATATTTGCAAGAGTACAATTTAATGAGCACTAAACAAGTCATAGCTATAACCATTATGTTAGGCGTTAAAGTAATAGCGTATCGCAAAATTCCTATAAATTTTTTTTTAAGAATCAACACGTATCGACGTAGAATTCGTCGACGGTCAAGAATGGTCTGTCGTAAATTTACAACAAAGTTTACAAACATTAATTACAAAATGCATTGTAAATTTACGAGCATATTTTTCGCAGCGACCAATTGCGGAAAACAACTGGCTGGCACGAGTTCTAAAATTTACAGTTATAGTGTGCTTTCTAACAGACTGCTCTGATCCACAGCGCGTAACCGACATTTCCGTCATGATGATCGCGAGTGCACCGCTCTCAGTCGACACTTTCTTCCTGATTGGTGGGCTCGTCAACAGCTACTCCTTTATGCGCGCCGTCGGACAGAGAAAGAGCTTTAACTTCATCATGTACTACGTTCACCGATACATCAGGTGAGAAGTCCAGCAGCTCGGTCCAATCAAGTGAAGATACTGTATTCATATATACCAGGTGGCCGATTAACCCCGCGCACTTCTGTAGTTATGCTGTACCGCACGCACGAGTGGGGGCGGGTTGCCTACACGCGTGGCCCGTAAGGCGCCGTGGACAGGGGCGATAGGCACACCCGCCCGCACTCGTGCGTTCGGTTCAGTATAACTACAGAAGTGCGTGGGGTTAATCAGCCACCTAGTATATAACGTTTGTTCGATCTCCCAGTTGATGACAAAACGTTGGCTCCCAGCCTCAATACATATATCGCTACTTACCGTTAAACTACGAGATATATTTATACCCCTTGGTTACAAATACGATGGGTAGGGTTCTCTAATCGAGTTCTTATTCTATGGTGGTCCTGCTATTGAGGGTACCATCATCCTGCCCCGGTGTGACCCTTTACAATATATAAACATGTACTCTCTTGTACACAGGTTAACGCCAGCCTTCGCCATGATGGTGGCCATAACGGCCACTTGGCTGGCGCTGCTGGGCAACGGCCCACTGTGGACCAAGGTGATGGGCAGCGCGAGCCAGAGCTGTCGTGACAACTGGTGGACCGCGATGCTGTACGTGGCCAACTACGCCAACGCGAACGACCAGTGCATGATGCAGTCGTGGTACCTGATGGTGGACATGCAGCTGCACTGGCTGTCACCACTGCTGTTGGTGCCCTTGTGGAAGTGGCGCCGCATCGGCCTGGGCTGGATCGGCATCGTGCTCATCGCCTCGTGCGCCGTGCCGTTCGCCATCACCTTCGCCAACCCGCCGCACTTCCGGGCGCCCATATCTGTCGAGCTGAGGTAAAGTTAAACCTGACTGGCCTTTGATTACGTTGAGTGCGACACGACACACACCGCGGGTCACAATAACATAGGATTGTCCCAGTGCCGCACTCAACGTGTTAATTTGAATCACAAAACCCATCGCTGGAAAGATGACAACTTGCCTATTTTGTCAACAGCAAAGCGAGTCAGAGTTTCTTCATGGCCCACATGTACTTCCCAACGCATACACGCTTTACGTCGTATGTGTTCGGAACCCTGGCCGGCTATGTCCTCTTCATCATCAAGGCTGGCCACGTCAGATACACGTTGAGCAGTGTAAGACTGAAAACACATACCGCGTATCACCGGCCAACTCAAGTAAACGAGCGCTTTAAAAGAACGCCCGATTTCTTTTGCTTTTCTAGAAAGAAGTAGCGTTAGGCTGGCTGATGAGCACTGCCATCTGCCTAACGGTGGTGTTCGGCGCGCAACCGCTGTTCGACGCAAAGAACCACCCCTTCAATGTGTGGGAGTCGTCCTTCTACCTGGGCTTCTATAAGCTTGCCTGGTCCGTCGGTATCACTTGGGTTGTGTTGGCCTGCATCCTGGGCCGAGGAGGTTGGTTGATTACTCATTCAGAAGACAATCTGTTGACGGCAAGAGCGACCACAGTGAACATGTTCTTACCCTGGTTTTGCGCAGGCCCTGTTAATGCCTTTCTTTCGTGGACGCCGTTCACCATCATGGGCCGCCTGACGTACGGCATCTACCTGGCGCACGCTGCCATCCAGATCGTGGACGTGTCAAGCAACCGGTCGGCCGAGTACTACACCGACTTTAAGATGGTGGGTGGAGATACTACGCTGAAAATAATACATTATCAACAGTTCGTTGCTAAGTTTTGTTATGCTGAGGCTTGCGGACAACCGCTTACCTCGCTTGGCGCTCCGGATAACCGCTTAAGTCGCTTTTTCACCGAAAACGTAATATTGGTATCATTCGAAAGAGAATTTCCGCCTCTTTCGAATGATACCAATATTACGTTTTCGGGAAAAAGCGACTTAAGCGGTTATCCGGAGCGCCAAGCGAGGTAAGCGGTTGTCCCCAGGCGGGGAGTGAGCTAAGCGTTTGTCCGCAACAGCCGAGGCGGTGAGCGGTTTTAAATAGGGGGTATCGTACACAACTAATCAAGAACTGTTTTCAGGTGGAACATATGCTGTCAGACGCTACCCTTGCCTCTTTCTTTGGGTTGGTGCTCTGCCTGACGTTGGAGTCGCCCATCATGGCGATCGAGAAGGCACTACGTACGGGTGGCTCGAAGAGTAAGCACTATTTGTAAAAAAAACACTAATACACCAGGTGGTTGGAAAAACAAAAGAGTCTTGTAGTTGACAACCAGTCACTGCGGCGTCACATTTGGACGACCGTGTTTTGTGTCAGATTGGTTGAAATATTGTGTCACATTCGTTATGATGAAACGGGTGATTCAGAGCACGCGCTGCCGTGTTGCAGGATTGCATACCCTAGGCGCTATGGCACATTACGGGCAGACAGAGTAGGCAACCCGCCGACAACGGCCCGTGCTCTGAATCACCCGGATCGTGATATGTGTACCGGGTGTATTTCACATTTGATTAAATGAGACGAATGTGACGTCACAGTGGTTGAATAACAGTGCTTTCTTGCACGTTACACCCTCATGCGTAAAAGTGGTCCAGTGTCACTAGAAAATTCGAAGTGGTTTAGGATTAATGCCCCACGGTACCCTACCATCACAGTATTCTTCCTGCTTTTTCCACAGGGAGCAAACCAAGGAAGCAAGAGAAAGACGTCCCTACCAATGGAGGTGTCGACAACTCTGGTTTTATCGGGGACGCCGACAGCGGGAGGACGCATGGCGATGGAAAGGCAAGCAGCAGCAACCCCATCGCACACGTTTCCGTTGAGGCCTCCACGACAGGGGCCACGTCCACTGACGACAACGAGTCGGAAAACGGGAAGTCTGTCGTGGGGCCGTTGGGGACCGCACTGGCAGTGTGATGGAAAAAAATCGGTGAAAATCGTTTTAAAAAACCGAGCGTTTAAAACCTACGTCATCTACACTGTTATTCAAGGAATGTGACGTCACACTCGTTTCAATGTAAAACGTGTCAAATTTGTTTGAATATTGTGTCACATTCATTTAAACGTGACATCAGGTGAATTGATGCTCTAATGGCGCCAGGCTTGGCTGATTCACGTTTAAACGAATACGACACAACATTCAAATGAACGTGACACGATTCACATTAAAACGAATGTGACGTCACATTCGTTAAATAACAGTGTTCGCAACCTCAGTCAAACGATCAGCACATTTGTGCTTTCAGAAGTATATCAGTTGTCGCCTTTCGAACCAAAGACGTATTATGCAGCCAAGAACTATGTTAATACTTTTTCCCAGTGAGCAACAAATAATTTATTGATATTTAAAATGTCGGTATAAAGTTTCCCGGTAGACGTCTGGTGAAACTTGAGGCCTGTATTTATGAAACCATTTTTATAAGATTTATTGGATGTTCATCGACAGTTTGACTTGGAACTCACTGCGATTAGCATCTCGTACAACCTGCTTGTGATATTACATGTGTAAAAATATTTAAAACCCCTTGTACAGATAAAATAAGATACTTTTCTCCATTCTTGTTATTTTTTACTATACCTGCTGAATTCTTTTAAAACAGAGTAGCCAGATATTTAATTGCACAGTCGTGAACACACCTACCAGCAACGTGACGTCTACCCCTCACGATTAGTCGTGCAGACGAGCGGTGTCAACAAGAGTAAGGTGGAAAGATAGAACTTAACTAATTTTTTTGTGCCAAGAAATAAACTTGTTTTGTAACTTTCATTACACACTAAAAAAGCAAGTGTGTAAATGTGAATGACACACACTGGGTGAGTGAATGCCCATTCGTACACTTCAGGGAGGAAAGGTGTGAATTTTCCAGCTGCAGCTGCTTATGCTGTACCGGATTCATGCGTGCGGGCGGGCTTGCCTATCGTCGCTCGCCATGGCGCCTTACGGCCCCGTGCGAGTATGCAACCCGTC
>NW_026267199.1:1181747-1184221 GCF_000697945.3 Frankliniella occidentalis
CACCAAACGTGTGTAAGTTGTGATTAAGCACATTACATGGTGTTTAACTCAAGTGGCACACTTGCGTAGTGTGCAAATTTTAGATGTTTTGTAAACGTTTAAATTCTGCACACTTCGACACACGCAGTTCTATCTGTCAATAGGAAACAATACCGTGTGCATCTGCTTTACGTTTCGGAAGTGTCGAAAATTTAAACACCAATTGACGTATAACATGGTTAGACACCACACGGTAAAAAGAATGTCTTGAAATCCGAGGAAATGTCTTGGATTTCAAGGTCGGGTGGATAATTTCATAATTGGCCCTTGAAATCCCAGACTCTGTCTTGAAACCGGTAGCTTCCAAGGGAAATCCTTGGAATTTTTGTCTGGTATTCAAGGATTTTCCTTGAAGCACGATCTGGGTACTTCAAGGAAAATCCTTGAATACCAGACGAAAATTCCAAGGATTTCCCTTGGAAGCTACGGGTTTCAAGACAGAGTCTGGGATTTCAAGGGCCAATCTTGAAATTATCCACCCGACCTTGAAATCCAAGACATTTCCTCGGATTTCAAGACATTCTTTTTACCGTGCACAAAGTGTCACGAAAATGCACACATGAACTTAAACGTAAATTGACGTGCAAAATTAAACACTTGTTTTACCAGTGTGATGTGACTCAGTACAGTGCCGCACATCGCAGCGATTATGCGCACATGGGAGTGTGTGTTTCAGGTGTGATGGGCGGCGTGACTGTCGTATGATCGTGTGGTCGAAGCGCCGTTAACCTGGGTGCGATGCATAAGGCAGCTGCCTTCAGTTAGTCGCACGGACCCGACCATGACGCGACACGGACTCCTCCTGGCAGCGCTCTGCTGCTGTGCTGCTGCCCTCACTGCACATGTACGCACACTATGCCGAATTTACCAGGATAATCAGATTCCCTAATTTACGATTTAAGCGAGCGCTACTGGAAAATCAAAAGTAGTACAGAACGGGTTTTAATGCATTTGCAAAGGATTCAAAACTACCCGCGAAAGGTGTACAATTTCATGCTTTTGGACAGTTTAGTGGGTCTGGGACATCTGGAGCTCAAAAGTTTAGGTTTCAAGCAGTTCATTCTTCTCCTTGTGCTGGGAGAGGGAACTTTTTTGCCTGGGACCTGCCGGTGGTGCTAGGCCCATCGGTTGTGCGCTCTTTTACGTGCTACCACCACAAGTTTCATACCGACGGTCTTAAAGATGTGTATGCTTTACAGTCTGCGGGTCACATTTTAAGTAGTTTCTGCTTGTTCGAATGCCCATTTTCGCACCTTTGCGAAGGCATTAAAATTTAACACCACTTTAAACTCAAATTCATTAGCCCTGCCTTTGTTTTTCCTGTGAGAGCTCATAAAATGTGATCGACTCCCGTTTCCGAATAACACTTTCATTTTAATATACGCAGGCCGCAACTTCAAAAAGCAGTTCCGACGAGCTTTTCTCCGACTTCGTGGAACAGGACGGCAAAAAGGTATCAAAAAATCTGTGTCAGAGACGAGTGCAGTATTTTTTATTTTTTTTAGATCTTTTCCATAAAAAAAAGAAAAAAAAATTGCCAAAAGATCTTTCTTAAAAGAAACTATTTAGTCTATTGAATTCTCGCCTCTATAAAAATCGCATAGCAGATTGTGAGAGACTTCCGCACAGAGGCAAGAGGCGGAACGCCTTGTGGGTTCTTTTTGAATCGATCTTATAATAACAAACTTTTGATGTAAACATTTTGTAGTATGAGGTCGCTGACCCGCGCGAAGACCCCAACCAGTCCGACTCAATCCTGGAGGACAGCACGGCGGAGGTGTGTATAATGTACACTAAAAAACTAAGTGTACAACTGCTTAACACTTGGAAATGCGCAACTGTAAGTTAAATACTTGCAAGTGTTCAAACTTCGCAGCAGTACACTCGGTAGGTGTCCACTTGAAGGTGTGTTCATCATCTTGCAGTTGCACCCTTAGTTTATTAGTGTAAATCATCGAGGGGTCCCACACTCGTGTGGCCTGTGGTCTGCGCGTCGTCTCCTCTCTGAGGTCGCTTTTATAGGTTACACTGCAACCAATGTAGGTCCTTGCGAGAGTGGTAGAGTGCGCTCTTGCACTGGAAATCCAAGTGTACGAAAGTCGCACACCTGCAGGTAGGGTAGAGGATACAGTGATTGACCCTTTAAGCGCACATATTCGTTCACCCGGCTGCCATCTAGCTCGTAGTCAAGATTTTTCAAATTCGTGAAGTGCAATGGCTAGGTAAAGGTTCAGGCTAGGACTAGGCGGAGTCCGTTGTGTGAAATTCGAAATTCTTCTTGGTTTAAACAGTCCATGAATTCAGGGCACGATTGTCACAGTGATTGACCCCTTTGACACAGTGATTGTCCGGGCTGATACAGTGATTGTCCTCTGCCGTTTTTGTCGCTAAAAGTGGTAAAACGACGCAGATTTTAGTGGTTACCAGATCGAATG
>NW_026267199.1:1184499-1187915 GCF_000697945.3 Frankliniella occidentalis
AAGTGTGCGACTTACGTTGCATGACTGTAGAAACTGTGCAACTTAAGTCACACAGCTCCTGGACACGTTTGTTTTCATATCAGGTGGCTGATTAACGCCGCACGCCGCACACTTTTGTAGGCATACTGTACCGCATGCACGCTTGCGGGCGGGCTGCCTTCTCTCACGGGGCCATAAGGAGCCCTAGGCAGCGAGCATAGGCAAACCCGCCCGTACGTGTACGTGTGCATGCGGTAGCTACGAAAGTGTGCGGCGTGAATCAGCCACCAGTCTACCTAAAAGACGCCTGCGAGACTCGGGGTAGGCCATCCCGCAGTACACACCTGCATGGAAGGCAAGATGTTGCCTACCTATTAGGCGTCTTAAGACCTTATGGCATTGGCTGAACTTGGCAATTCCATAACGGCAGATGGCGGACGCACTTTCTTGATGATCCTTCGCAACAAATCGTTCGCAAGGTTTGTGTGGGTGAGGCCAGACCTTGGACGCAGCTCACTCACGCACTCGTACAGATGAGCATGAGCCTCGCACGCGGAGTTACTACTCTTACAGGTGTATTTCTTAATCGAAGAAACTCAAGATCCTAATGTACACGCAACATGAACCAATCCTAGCCAGATTTGGACATGAAGCAACACATACACTTCAATTAATGGTTTTAAATAATATAAAAAGTATTATTTCGATACCTTAGACTAAAAGGCACGCAGTTCAGCCGCGCGTTCCGAAAGGCACGCAGTTCAGCCGGCCGTTCCCAGACTCACGCAGTTCCTATCTCTGGAGCGGTAAACTGCGTGTCTTTCGGATCGCGCGTCTGAACTGCGTGCCTCTCAGTCTAAGGCATCAATTTGTTGTGGTAATCCTATAGATGTTTAAGGATGGAGCTAGATTATGTGTTGTTCAAAATTTACCGGAGTTTAACTTGGCTGCGCTGCGCTGAGCCATCAAGAAAACTCTCTCACCTGGGCATGGCGTGCAGAGTGTTGTCCGCCAGCGCTCCGAGAGCCCCGAGGAGGGCCCCACTTGACCTGCGGCGCTGGTCTGCCGCCGGGGGCTCGAGGGTGGGCACCGTGGCGGGGGCGGGGGTGGCCTGCAGCATCGGGCCGCCCCCCGCCACCGCCAGCCCGGGCACCAGCGTGCCCACAGCTGGCTCCTGCAAACAAAACAAAGGTTAGCAGTGTACACTATAAAAACTGTTCCACATACTACAAGGTAGAAGTACGCCGGACCACGTCTCGCGTAACAGGCTTCGCGATATCTCAAAAAACACTGTTACGTCTGGCATACATCTACCTTGGCCTGAGGCGTTGACATCCGAGTCGAGTACTGGATAAACATGATCGAATATACGGGCCTACGGCCTCGCCTACGGCCTCGCCTACGGCCCGCTAGTACGAGGAGAATTTACGTTCTTTGCCATTTCTAGAGTGGCTGTCTCTACATCCCCAACGTGGTGGTACCCTTATTGGACCAAGGTGGTTTCGGAGGAATAGTTCCTCTACTATTTTCCGATTTCCGATCCTCTTTTACAAATGTGCATGCAAGGTTGAAATTTTGTCGCCCATTTTTGTCAAAAACACACTAGTGCATCAATGTTTGTGAAATAGATCTTTGAATGTGTTCAGGCACAAGAGTTGTTTGCACAATTGAGACGTTTACAAAAGTCTAAAGTGTGCACATTGCGAAAGTGTGTAAATTCAGAAAGACGACATCAATGAGCAAAATTATTGTGATTCGCACCCCCCAAGACTACATATTCTCAACCGAAACCAGTTCTCAGATGTGCTGTATATCTGCCACCGTTTCTGCTCTAAAGTAAATTCCTCATAAACCATACCAAAAAGACCAGTTTTTAAGAGTGTTCAAAAATCAATCCATCCATCTAAGAACTACTGCCCTTTTATTTCACGTCTCTTAGTTACGAAGAACGAGAAGTTAGGTGAAAGCGGGCCGGATTTGAAGCTCGAGCGACGCCCCAGCCGGCTCGGCCACTGCGCGCCTTGTCTGGTACCCGCTCCGATCGTGCACATATTACGGGGGTAAACGTGTGAATTTTGAAGGAAATATTCACACCTTTACCCCCTAAGTGTGCGAATGGATGTTCACACACCTGCAGGTGTGCGACATTCACACACTTGCGTTTCCAGTACATTTATAGGAAATCTACCATAGAAAGTTGTTACAGTAAACTGATAAATCGAATTCGCTCCCACAATAAAACTATATTATCCCTCGGAGGTGATCGTTAGATTAGCCCGAAACCACCGAAAAGCCATAACGCCCCACCTACATTTAGAAACATTTCTGCTAGTGCTGCTAGATCTCTTTTAGCTCTCGGAGCTAATGTGCTAAAGCGGGCACAGGAAAATGTCGACTTCCTCCAATAGCAATGACCTGCTTTCATGGAGCGAAGAGTATAAACTGTAGGGGCTAAAACTATTAGCAGTCACGAATCCAGCTAAAAGATTAGCTGTGCGAGCTAAGCTTTACCTATACATTAGCAAATCATTCTTTTTCGTGTGGGGAAATTGACAAGCTAAGTTCGCTTCTAGTGACGTTGAGGACACCCGAGCACTCCGGAGGGCATCATTGGGCACCTCCATGACGCCCCTCCAAAAAGGCAGGGGCGCCGCCAAAATTTGGTAGGAGCAAGGGGCGAGGGGCGAGGAAAGGGGGCTGAGGAGCTCCCGCCCGGTAGAAAGGGTCTCTGCAGCAGACCGATCCATATACCCACCGGTCCTCCGGCACTTCCAGCTTCCACCACCAACTTACCGCCACATTCCCCAGGGCCAGGAACCCTTCTACTCGCTTCTACTCCAGCAGAAGTTGTAGTATGGGTCTGGACCCACCCCTCCTCGTACCCTACTCCCCTCCAAGGCCACGCCACGTTCCTCGTGCCGCGGTATGCCCCCCCCCCCCTTCCAGACCCCTCCTCTCCCTCCATAATCAGGACTGTCCATGTCGTTCGAGGGATAAAGGATCCCCTCGACTCTGCTGGGTAGGGAGAGGAAGGAGTTTGGGGGAGGCGGGGGGGGGCTGAAGGCTTAGGCCAGGGCTGCCTCCACCTGTCGAATGTGTGCTCCCTGTCAGGGAAAGAAAAAGAGAGGATGATCCGTGGTAGGAAAATAACGATAAACAGAAGAGCATACTAGGAAGCGTATTTCCACTCAACCAGAACGGCCACCCTCATCCCATCGTCTTTAGCCGAACCACAGATCTACTAGCAGTAAATGTGGACCAAAAGTACACGTCAATATATACGTCAAGATAGCGGGAGATATGCGAGAAACTTATTTGGCGTCGAACTACTGAAGTTTTGACGTTTAAGGGACACAGTAAAGTCAGCGAAAAGTGCACGGATCAACACCAATAAAACGCAAAGTTTGTATCTCCACCGGAAAAGATAGGGGGGGGGG
>NW_026267199.1:1187965-1194651 GCF_000697945.3 Frankliniella occidentalis
GTCTCTGTCTGCGCAGTCCCTAGCGGCGCCGGCTGTAGCTCCCATCACAGTGGGACGGGTGAGGTGGCGGTAGCGCGACTCAGTAGTGAAAAGAACTGTCTACAGATGGCACTGTGCCCGGTTTACCTGCGACGTACCGTTTACCCGCTAGGGGCGTTCAAAGTCGCAGGGGACAATCACTGTACCCCGGACAATCACTGTATCCTCTACCCTAAGTGAAAAATTCACACGCTTGTAGGTGTACGACAAGATATTCACAAACCTGTAGGTGCGAGCAAATAAAATTTCGTACACAATAATTTCTAAAGTAAGCAAGCGGGAAAAAAGTCTGCCTCACCCGTATTTCACAGAAGCCCTGCGCAGCTGATGAAAGCTACTTAAACGGATTGAAGAGGACTTCGTTGTTGGACTAAGGGTGTCGGCGTAGAATGGCGCGTCCCCTGATACGACTGCCTGCATCTCGCTTCGCTTCCATGGCTCAGTCGATAGAGCGCCCGCCCAGAGCGTCGGAGGTCGACGGTTCGACTCCAGGGCCGACCTGAAGTTCAAGTAGAATTGGAACACGGCTCACCTCCGTTGGCTGGGTAGCTCTGGTGGCAGGGTTGCTGTAACTGTCATATTGGCTCGGCACTCGGTGTTGTGGGTTCGAATCCCGCGTACACCTTATGGTAGGGCCTCTGAATCTGGGTTTCAATCTTGCTCACCTTGCGTCATCCGTAAGACCAACAACCAAGTCCTCTTCAATCCGTTTAGGTAGCTCTCATTAGCTGCGCGGGGTTCGTGTGAAATACGCGTGAGGAAGACTTTTTTCCCCGCTTGATTAATTCAAGAATAATGTGTAAATGGAGACCTTTCCAAGTGTACGAATTTTTATTTGCTCGCACCTACAAGTGTGTGAATATCTTGTCGCACACCTACAGGTGTATGAATATTTTGTCGCTCACCTACAAGCGTGTGAATTTTTTCACACACCTGCAGGTGTGCGACATTCGTACACTTGGATTTCCAGTGTGTTCACAGAATGTTCTGACGTGAGTTTAAGTGCTGAGGTGTTGATTAAGCATTTCCAACTTAGTGGCAGACAGAGATGGTCAAGGGTCTGTTCAATCAACGAAAGGCAGAAAAAGAATTCCTGGACAAGCTCGAGATCGGTGGTAAGACCCTCAGCGCTATGGTGAACAACATTACTAAGGCTTTCACAAGTCTAGAAACGGCCAGACAACAGAAAGGGTCCCAACTCATCAAGGAGCATTTTGAAAACGAAGTCAAGCAGTTAAAAAAGTCACAGGTAAAAAGGGGGAGGGGCATCAGTGATGTATTATTATTTTGTTACTTTAAAATTATCTCTGTTATATTTTTCGTAGGCTAAAGTTCTTTCGGATCTAAAGAGTTTCTTGACCCCCAAGCCAAATGACTCTGCGCCGGTCAAGTCCCTGAAGTCCCAGGTTCAGGCAATAATTGGTAGCAATTTTGAGCAAGAAATCCAAGAAGAAAACGCATTATTTAAAAAGCAAATCAGTCAAATCCAACAAGAGCACAGCAAACAGGTCGTTCACGTCAAGTATGTAGAATGATGCTCATACAACCCTCTGAGCTGCATGAGCTCAAGGGAGTGCTGTCGGGAAGCAGACAGCAAACAGGAGACAGCAGGTAGTAAATACCGTCGATTTTACCAATTTTCATTAATATTTTAGCATGAAACCTCTTGTATGTCTCACTGATATTTATTTTCTGAACTTTAAAAGGTAAAAGATGTTCTAAAATCGGGTGAAATCGGGAGGTGATGTCGGAGCTGTCGGAACAGCACGACGGCGAACAGCATCTCCCGATTGCAACTAACAGATTTGTATACACATTTCTAGTTTTAAAGTTCAGAAAATAATATTTGAATAATAAAAATACGTATAGTTGTGAAATCATCGGTATTTACAGTCTGCTGTCTGCTTCCCGACAGCACTCCACACTTGATGAAGCCCTGATACTCAAATGGAATTATGGAGAATCGTAGATTCTTTGTATCTCATCTTATAAGGGTAAATAATCACAAAATCTTTTAACGACAGTTCTCTGTTTTGCAGAAATCTATTTGCTCTGATCAACGGCTGGAAAAATACTTTCCGTACTGGCCTTAAAAAGGCTCAGGCGCACCTGGAAGAGATTGCTGAAAGTTGGGATATGCTGTAGTGTCATACTATTGTACATACAAACGTGAAGAAAACGGTTTCTTACGCATTTTCAATTATTTATTATCATTCTTTTAAATCTTCTTCTCTTAGCACGATACAAAACATTCCAGCGTACACAATTCTTATGATACTGTTACAAAATATATTTCATTTCCGAAAATTCAGGAAAAAATGTTCAAAGCGGCACAACAAAGTGAATTCAAACGACAACGATCGAATATCAGATAAGGGAGCAATACGAGTGCTGTTACAAAAGTCGACAGTTTCCTAAAATCGTTGGCTGGACTACCACTCCTGCCAGTCTTTAGAGTTTGAGACTAAGAAAACATGGGTCGTCTTAACATTGCACCGCATTAGAAATTATGAATGTGTCAAGAGGTGACAGAACTACACTTTCCAAGATCAAAAACACAATTTTTAAATTTAACATTCACCTTGTGTTGACATTGAAACACGTGTTTTAGTAAACAAACAACATCATTGCAAAAGGAACACCCGGTTATTTTTTAAATTGTATTTGCTCGTGTCGTAAATCCAACGTAATACTTTCAAAGTTCTGGTTAAACGCACGTGTGTTTCATCTACTAGTGGAAAGACACTTCTTAATGTAACGACTGCTCACTTTTAGTATCCCTACAAAAGAAGACAACAGTTGTTGTACTACAAGTTACTTGAAAGCATAAGCTTACAGTTCTACTTCAGAAGTCTGCCCCATTGACAAGTCCACTGCCAGTTGTTTACAGCAGTGGTCGACAACGGAGAAGAACTTTCCAATTATTTGTCTAGCCACACACATAGTTTTATATACAATTGACGACGACAGAGACTGAATCAATGTCTAAAAACATAACAAACACAATTAAGATGATCATCACATTGCTTATGTTTCCACAAGAAATGTTTAGCCCAGAAAGAAATTTCAACTTGACTAAACGGTGATTTGGGATCGACATGCACATACCCAGGTAGCAGAGATGCATAAAATGTGCAGTTTGTGTCCAATCTAAAAAGCGTCTAAAACGCTGTAGGCGCCTAATATGCGTGAATATGCGCCTGTAATGCGCCTTTCAGATAAGACTTATAATACGGTTCGAATGCAGTTTGCTTCATTTTGCTAACTGGGTAATAGATATGCGAACCAAATGCCAGCGATTCGACATAGGTGAATTCTCTGTCGCTGGGAAGGCAATCGAAATAGATGGTTAGTTAATTTTTTCCTACAAATCTAAATTTGAGCATTAAGAATGTTTGTTGACCACGTTTACTTTCATTCCCTTTTGTGCGTGAAATCGATTCTATAAGTACTTAATCTGGGAGGGTACATTTCTATGGACACGCCAAGGCATGCGGTGAGCTAATAAATTATATAGTTTCGACTATTTGACTATTTACTTTTAGTTTCAGCTACAAAAGAATGTCAGAAAAAGTACACGGGTAATAAAATGGAATTCCAAGTACGGAAGCCAAAGGAAACACCTCAAATTTGACATAATTTTTCTTCCTGTATGGCATCATACATGTTTGGAACTCGAAAGAAAGAAGATATGTAAGCGGGCAGCGGAAGAAACAAGGCAGGATAACAATGAGCAGCTTGTCCAGAGTGGCGAGTGGCGGAGCGTAAGTGGTAAACAGAACAGAACACAAGTGCCTGCACGCAGCACTGATTCACAATCACTGACTTCGTCTTGCAGTATTTTCATTCTATACTGGTTAATATTTAGTTATCGGTCAAAGATGAAACCTATATTAAGGATTACTCACTGCGTGTTTGCTCAAGCGTTTGGATGGAGCTACCAGCTTAACTATCCACGCCTCGCTCCAGCGATCAAGTGGTTCATTTTGAAATCCAAAATTAAGTAGGCAAAAGAAACGTCATCGGCACTGGCTAGGCTAATCATTTCGATGGCAAAGCCGTATCAGAGCTGTTCCAAACTGAGAATTCAGAGAAAAGTAACACGCCAACTGAATTCACAAAATGCTTTGCAAACGACTTCTCAATCGAGTTATCAGTGAAACTCTGCGTCGATTACTGATTCACCACAAGAAGGAAGGGATACGAGACGAGATTTTATTTACATGTATCAAAAGTGGAAACGCTATTCTAGAAAAAGGCATACCCATTCTTAATATATCAAGAATATATAATTGACTGGCAGCTCTACTCGAAACACAATTTGTTCCGATGGAAAGAAGCGCTCTGAGTGACGCCCTACTGGAGGCCTGCGGGCAGCTGCCCGCAGCTGCCCCAGGCTTCCGCTGCAAGCTGCACACCGACACGCACACACAACGCAAGCAGCTTCTCCGTCTTTTGAAAAAGAAGTTAAGTGGTCACCAGAAGATATGAGCAAAGACGCACCACAGACTACAGACTTACGAGCTGGTTAGAAGTATTAACATACAACGGTAAAAACTAATCTTGACAGTGTCTGCGGAAAGAGCGTCGGGGAAAGAGGTGTTGAGCCTCGGGGGCAAAGAGGTCACCTTTACAGGTCAAGTCAAAAAATCAATGAATCTGTGCAAGGATTTCCTCAACCGTTTCTGCAAGGGGTACAGTGCTAAGTTAAAACGGTAAACTTCCTAACTGTAATTTCAGGACGAATGACAAGAAAAGCTTCACTTTTCTCTTCCCAATAAGGAGGGTTAGACTGGACAAGTATAGATAACAAACCCCGTTCCAATTCTCGATCAGTCATTCACAAGCTACAGTGATTTGCTGCAATAGGACAGCCTAAAGTTAATCTAATGTAGCTCGCCTAAGAAATGTTCAACTGAGATGCGTCTTCGTGGAAGAGGCCATCAAGTGCTCGACACTGGGCCTGAAATATACTTCTTTACAGAAACACAGAAAGAAAAAAAATAGATGATATGAATAATTTAAGTTATAAATAGTAAGACACAGCCATTAATCGAAACATTCGTCTTTTCTCACGAAGGTGCATATACTTATATTTTGAGCATAGAGTCCTACAAAGGTAGGCGACATCGACGAAAGCACTTCACACAAGAAATTATCTACACACTCTAAAGTTTTAAGCGTTTACGATACCTGACGTTTGACTAATGTCGAGAAGTGTTTTCCGTTATAGAGTACACGGTACACGCAATTGTTAGAACTATCCGCAAAAAAATATTACAATGTCAGTTGTCAGTACCACACAAGGAGTGACGTGCACCAAGAACCATTGCAAGCTATAATGCTACGACAAACTGCCTTAGACATCTATCACACACGTATTTACAGGATTACTGTCAATGGGTATCACTTTGATATGAAAAAGCTGTTTTTGAAGTTCAATGAAAAATCAAATAATGATATTAAAGAAAATAATAGTTCAATCTCAACACAACAAAAAAATACCAGGGAAAATATATTAGTCTGGATTTTCTACTTTCACAAAAATACAGTTGCTCGCCCCCACAAAACTCAGATATCGTAGTTTCGTCAAAGTTACGAAATGCCTTTGGCACCGCATATTTAAATATTTAACACCACTAACGGTAGCCAGACAAATAAACAGAATAACGTAACATGGCGCAAAAGCGATAATAATTAAACAGATTAGTATTAAAATATAAAGTTAATCACGGTGATTGAATACGCTTAAATTCATAAGAAAATACATCGATCGGTTATTGTCGTTACTTTCCGGCAACACGGGAAAACAGATATTCAACCCAAACACTGCTAAACTTTGAGTCAAATTTACAGAAAAATATCGCAAGGCAGACATTACACTTGCCCTAGAGACAGAATGGTGGATATACTTCAATTATTGTCAAATGCACAACTGATCTCATATATACTCAGAAAAGATATATAAAATATTGTCACGGTCTCATGTGGAAATACATTTTTACCTAAATGACCCAACCCAAGAAAACTCTCGGTATTTTTACTAAAAATGAAAACCTTTGAAAACTTTTCATTTATTGTCCACAGAAGGCTAAGTAATCTAATTAAATAATTCGACTACAGAAGCCGAGGTAGTTTTCAAACGACACCAGGTCGCATAGGGGAGCACAACCCATAAACAGTGTGAACTATTCAATATTTTCTTAACAATCGTGACCTTAGTCAAAAAGTCAGCTGATTTGATATCACCCACAAAATTTGAATTTAATGTCATTGTATCTATGATGATTGTTTCGATCAATTTGGAACTGGAAACACCGTATGATATTGATATGTCAATCGGGACTGTGAATTAAAAACAAAAAAACCAACGACAACAAAAAAACAGCAAAAAAACAAACATACATGTCCGCAGAGAACGCATGCAGCATTGTACATTGTAGAAGCAATGTCAGTAAACTCAGTGCACATAGACAAAAATGCACTTTACTCCCAAGTAACAATACATATTGAAGTGAACTGTAATATTTTACCTAAAAGTCTACACCCACAATACGCATGGGCCCAAACCCACACCATATGTAATTTTTCATTAAAAATTGTACCCATCAATTGAGATCTAAAGCCAAGATTGTCACCACAAAATA
>NW_026267199.1:1196556-1202930 GCF_000697945.3 Frankliniella occidentalis
CCCCAAATTAAGAGAAGAACATTAGAGAGTGTCAGCTGGTCGAACTCACTTGCCGACGCAATGCGAGGCGGTGAGCAGCCACTGATCGCTGATGAGCACACCCGCACAGTAGAAGACCTTCTCCGGGCCGCCCAGCAGGGCCGCGAGGAAAGGCCAGTCGCCCACGCGCGATGGAGAGCCTCCGATGATCCGCGCAGTGGCCTTTAGCGGTGCGCTAGGGTGGCGGCGGCGCCCACACTCTGCAAATTTGCAAATTTAAAACAATATGCCAAGAAGATAAACTTTACGCGTACAATAAACAGACAAGAACTCGAACTCCACCAACCGAAATTGTAACACGACAGGTGCACGGTGGGGGTGTGCGAGGAGCAATTGCGGAGCAGCGAGTAGAGGTTGGCCCGCGTGTACTTGTGCACGGGCACCGCGTCGGGCTCCATGGCGGGCGCCGTGACGGGCCGGTCGCTGCCCCACAACATCAGCCTGCTGTCGTTGGCTCCCCTGCGGGGCAAGGCAGGGGTTAGAGGGGGCGCCACGATGAGCTAAACTCACGCTGAAGCTCATGCGTACTTGTAGCCCATGATGGAGCAGACAGCCTGGGCGGAAGACTCCTTTTGCCAGTTCTGGACGCAGGCCGCGCGCCACTCCTTCTTGTCGGGGTGGAACACCTCGATCTTCCCGGACCCGACGTCCCCCATGGACTCCGACAAACGTACTGCAAGCAAGAGTCCGATGGGTACTCGCGTGTTGTGCGCTCAGTGGGGACTGACTGTGTGTGTCACTCACTGCAGTTCCGCTCGTCCTGGCCGTGCGGACATTCCACCACTCCGTTGCACACGTGCTTGTGGGAAATGCACTTCTTTTCTCCGCAATGTTCGGTGCCTGCAACCAATGGCGGTCGTAGAGAATGAGACGGCAGCCTAAGGAGTACTATTTATTTTATCAAATAAATATTTCAGGAAATACAGGATAGGCGCCCAGTTCCATTGGAGTGGATACGTGTACTAGCCTGCATGCAGGCGTGAGGACGGGTCTGCTTCCGTCGCAATGGTGCCTCACGGCTCCGACCACAGAGGCAACTCAGACGCACGCTTGCATGCGAGCAAAGCAACCACGTTCACTCCGATGGGGCGCTGCGGCCCCCACGGATTTTGGTGTTGGGGTGATTTAAAAGAAAATTTCGGTGCGTTCTGGATTTTATTCAAGGTAGGCAGTTTACCGCTTAGTTAATGCAATTCACTGTCTTTAAATATTATAAATAGTGGACCGTACGCAGGCTCAGCTGGTTGTACGGGTAGGTCACTTGGAAATAGGCTAACCCGACCGCTTGGCTGCAAGCGGTACAGTGCACCTACAAAAAAATGCACAAAGCATTGAAACGCTTTCCTGGCACCACATTACTGACAAAACGTTGACATTTATTATTTCGTTCACCAAAGTCAAGGTAAATAAAGAAAGAAAAAACAGAATTAACAAAACGGCACGGACTTAATTTCTTATATTTTTCTAGGACTGTCCGGCATGAAAAGTATAGGGAGGCATGCGGCGTGGGAGTGAGTGGTGCACCGCGCCGAGCTTGGAGTGCGACAGAGAGAGACAAAGAGAGGGCCGCCCGGCGGTGCAAGTGGTGCAAATAAGTGCATTCAGTGTGAATCGCAGTGCAACGCGGAGGTGCAGGCGGGCACAGACCCCCTCTCCCAACCGCACACCAACAGGACGACTACACAAAGTGCATGGACATGCAGTACATCCGACACCATCACCAACTGCGAATAACGTGACTGGAAATAACAACACATGTGTGATACGGGGAGGTGAATAAATAATATAGGCGCTTCAAGCTGCTTCTGTTGGGGTGCAAGAAACAAAAAATATATAATAAAGAGTATGTAATACCCAGAAGAAAGGCGTCAAAAAAGACTCCTTACTTTTACATCTCAATAAATGAAAAATAATAAAACCAGAAACAAAGCATCACCGCCACTTAATTAATTTGCAACACAAAGGGAAATAAAACCAAAATAGTGCGTCAAAACACTTCTTGGTACTGCGAGAAAAATATTCAGCACAACACTTCACAGCGATGTTTGGGTCTCATAATAGTAAACAGAAAGGTATTGGTGCAGCAAAATATTAACAATAGGGATAATACTCGTGAACTCCAAAAAAAAAAAAAAATAACAGAAAAGAAACGAGACGAGCTATCATGCCACGTGAAAAATACATAAAGGGTGATAATTTGGAGTGCGAAATCGGCCAAAAAAGGTGCAAAAGACAAAAATATTAATATTACATAGGTCGCTACTCACTGGGCGCTCAAGGTCTTCTCAGCCTGCAACGACAAAGGGAGGTCAAACAGGGGCATGGACTGCATGCTCGGAAAACAATACAGGAATGTAGTGGACGCCGTCACACCAGCACACACCCTCTCCCCGTCACCACGACGCCATGGCCGCCTCGTTACTACACGTCGCATACCTGTCGGACAGTGGCAGTCCTTTTCGTCTGTTTCGTCGACGCAGTCCTGGTGGCCGTCGCAGCGGAAGTCCTTCGGGATGCATCGTGTCTTGTCGCAGAGAAATCCGTCAGCGCAGGCTGCACGCACAAACATTGCCGCAGTTCGATGTCACTTTCTCAGAATTCTAAAGTAATTCACTGAAATAACGGTCACGAAGTGTCGTCTCACCTGGAGCTCTGGCGCGCTGCTCCGCCTCGAGGTACTCGTGGTGGCCGACGCACTCCTCGCCGTCGTACTCGGCCGAGCCGTACTCGGGGAAGTTGTCGCAGCGCACCAGCTGCTCGAAATGCAGGCCAAACACCTCCAGGAAGAACTCGCAGCGCCGCATCATCTCGCGGCACAGGCTGCGGCACGGCTTCACCTGCCGCCCGCCCGCGCCGCACTTGGGCGCGAAGATGGTGCAGAGGAAGAGCGCCGACAGCTCGTAGCAGTGCACGTCCACCAGTGCGTCGTAGAACTGAATGTCCTAAACACCCATGCATGCACACCGAATTTTAGTCGAATCAGTCAGCAACGTATGTATTCGAGCCCGTTAGTCAGTACCCAAGACTGCCTCTTCCAGAAGGAAAAATCCCCCCCCCCTTTTTTTCCTCCTCGCTCCTCTAGTACAGAACGCCGCAAGGGTGGTGCCGACATTGTTTGGGCATGCCTCGCTCCGTAACGCTTTCCCCACTTTTTGGACTGTTGTAGCTACTTGGTTTTCTTTAGAGTCCCACACTGACCTGTTGCGCATCTGTCTGGGACATGTGTCCAACGTAGCTCGGAACCATGGTGTAGTTGTAAGGAATGCGATGGCTGAGGCAGAACGTGACGATGACGGGCATACACACGCCTGCAAAATGGAAAGATTTTAGTTGGCGCGATGTATTTTTATTATGTTTCGTGGAAATTTATTTGGCTGTTTGTTAACTAACCTGGTAACGGGTTGCCAACTTCTGTGTTGATGTACTTAACAGAGGGATTTGCTGCAATAAGGGAAATTTAAAATGAGTATATCATAGAGAATATCCAATGAATGATTGCCCGTCTGACCGCGGGTAGCCCCTTTTGCCTTGTAGAGCTATGCTTCTCGTGCATAATTAGCAGTGTAGCTGTTGTCACAGATATTGGTGCATGCCACATTTGTTACATTTACCACTTTGAGTAACACAGGGGTGTAACAACGGTAACGTAAAATTATGAACGCAACAACTGCTGTTATGCACGAACATTTTGTTACACAGAGTCTGTACGGTGTCAGGTTCTCACCTCGGAAGTAGGCGGTGAGCCCCAGCGCGATTGCCACGAGCGCGACGGCGTTGAAAGCGAGCTGGATGGCCTGGAACTTGTTGACTTTGATGGTCCTGGCGCGCAGCACGGACGGCCGCCGGATGTGGTCACGGATGATCTTGTGGTGCAGCGACATGCTGGAGCCGCTGAGCCGCACCACGGCCTGCAGGGACGCGGGAGTCGAGTTGCTCTTGGTGATGGCCGACGTCGAATTGGTGGCCGAGCGGTCGCCCGTCGACGCCGACCCCAATGCCGAGTCCGTGCAGGAGTCCTCTGACCCCACGACGCCCGCACTGCGCGTCAAGGATCGTCCTGCTCCGCAACTGTAGAGGAACGCACAAGTACAGCCCACGGCAAGTCCAAGCAGGTGCAATCCGTTTGCACATGTCATATTACCAGGCCTAACGTCGGCGAGGTTGACGACTTACCCTGACCCGGACTTCTTCTTGGCCTTGTGATGCGGCAGTAGAGGCGTCTCCATGGTCTTGCTGGTGTAGCTGGGCGACGACGTCTGGCTGTACGAGTCGGAGGACACGGACGAGTCCTGGCGCAGCTGCACCTTCTGCTGCCCCGGCTCGTCCACGGACTATAACACAAAAGAACCTCGAGTACATATGAGTGCTCTGGAAACTCAGGTGTGAGACAGTCTCACACCAAATGGTGTGAGGCATAGAGCACCATTTTTGGTGTGAGGCATAGAGCACCATTTTTGGTGTGAGACTGTCTCGCACCTGAGTTTCCAGAGTGGCCAAAGGCACACCGCTCGGCAATGGGTACCAGGTCGTGAAGTAAGAATTAAAGCAAGCGGGGAAAAGCTACGAATTAAACTCTAATCCACGAAGCGTCATTGAAACGACACACAGTTCACTTCTTGTTACCTCGTCCTCTGTGTTTCGCCTCGAGCCCCACAGTGCCGTAGGGTCGGGGGCGGCGGGGAGCTGCTGGCCGGGGCTGGACGCCGTCAGGCAGCGGATCTCCGTGAGGGTGCTGAGGGCGTTGGGGGCGGCCGTGCCGTGGGAGGACCTCCTCTGTGAGGCGGCGGTAGCGGTAGCGGTGGTGGCGTTGGCGCGATGCAAGCCCGGAGGCGGCGGCAGGGGCACGGGCAGCGGCGGCAGTAGCGTGGGCGGCCCCATGGACATGGAGGCGGACGGCCGGTTGGTCAGAAGCTGGCAGATGGGCGGCGGTGGCCCCGGCTTGGTTCGCACGGGCACAGGTGGCGGTGGCCCTTGCGGAGACTGGCCGGCTTGCCCGGAGGACGACGAGCAGTGGGCGGAGTGGCGTCGCAGCAGCAACTGGGAGGCCGCCGGCGGTGCCAGCGAGGTGGTGGGCCGGCCCAGCAGCTCCATGAAGGCGGCCGTGGACTGCTTCGGCACCGCCACGCTCGCCGCCCGCCCCGGTCTGCAACCGCATTGTGGAAATTTATAAGACTTGCACGCGTAGGTCCGACACCTCCACCGTGAATTGCACGACAAGTTTGTCCACTAAACCTTTATGTTATTTATCTCCACTGACCGGCGTTACCCCCCCCCCCCCATTAAACACTGCATACGTTTTCTATTTTGAGTACACATGAATTAAGTCCACTAAAATACCACAACATTTAAAGTTGGTCTTTGACGCATAGCGGATATGACGAAGACCCACTATTTATCGAGTAGTAGGCCCACCTGACATATTGGCTTCACCCGTTCTCAAGATACCGTGCGCGTGGTCTGTTGGTCCTTGTCATAACGGATGTAATGAAGAAGGAAGTGATGCGGTGTGTGCAAGGGGGAAACGACAGCCGTTAGGTAATTCGTAGGTTCGTTAGGTAATCCGGAAAAATTCAAAAAAAAATAAATCCGGAGTAATCGGGGGAAATTTTAGGGTAATCCGGGGTAATCCTAGAGAAAAAGCAACGTAGTCCGGTGGATACTCCAGAGGTAATCCAGGTAATCTGAAACAAAAGTTAGTCGTTTCCTCCTCGGGTGTGTGATTGCGATTAATACAAAAATGATCCAATTCAAGTTCCATAAATCATGCGGTATCATACGGAAAGTCATAATGAAGAGGAGGTAAATAGAACAAAGTTTTGTTGGTCAAGGAAGAATGCGGGGAACAACAAAACAGAAACCAATATGCTTAAACATGGGGACTCCCGTTTTCTAGTTCTCCGCATTCTTCAGCATTTCAGCTTCACCAGAAGGCTACTGTCGGTCCTGCCGACCATACGCACAACTTTTCATGCCTAAGTACTCTGTCCACAAGGATTCCCGACAGCAAACTTTCTCAACAGTCAGTTTAACAAACACACTTATCAGAAAATAAGAGGTTGGACAAAAATGTGCGTTGCGTGGAAATGGGGCGAGGGGCTCTCGGTATGAGTCGAGGGAGATGGGGGGAGAGGAATTATCTGCGACATGTTTTGACGTCGAGACGACGCCTGTCAGTTGTCCTCCACCCGCCACTCTACTCCACCCCGCTCAACCCTTCCCCCTCGGCCAGACAGCGCCGGGCGCATGATCGGGAGGGAGCAGCCCCAGTTGGCAGAGTTTATACAAAGCCTTATGGCATCCGCCAGCTGCTGCTCCCCTTCCGCTAAATCCCCCCC
>NW_026267199.1:1207990-1214293 GCF_000697945.3 Frankliniella occidentalis
GGGGGGGGGGAGGGGGCGAGCAAGACTATCCGGACTGGCACTGGGAAAGATACCCTCGTAAATTTAAGAAATAATTTGTAATTCATTTTTACAAAATATGTTGTAAATTTATGGCTACCTAAAGTCGACGAGCCCAAATGCCTAACATGATGAAATTGTGACAAGTGCGTGACTGCGGCTCGACAAAAGTAGGCCTGGCCCCTGCCGATCGGAGTTGCCTGCGGAGCGAAGCTCAGAAACTTCGTTTGGCGGAAGGGCGGGCCTGCTTGTTTTTATGAGTGCTCTGCCGCCCTCGCCGCCATTCCTCCTAACCACACCCCCACCCGCGCCCCCGCCACTACAACCAGCCTTGCGGCGTTGAGTGGGTATGATCACACCGTGCTGAGCGCAACCGCTAAATTTAGAGTAGTGACGGGTCGAAAGAGAGGCAGGCGATAGAAGGGAGAGGAGTGTGGAGGGGCCTCAACACTCTTGCAAGAGCGCTACATGTAGACTGTCAGCACTGGATTATTTCTTAATACACACTAAAATCTTATAAACATTTTTATTAATAGCTTACTGAGTTCTGTAAACATGCTCCACTCCACTTACGCATTGTTTGTCTGGCACTGGCGTACACCTACGTTTCTATGCAGCAGGAATCAATGACAAATTTGTTACTTATTGTGTGTAATTTTGTACGTAACTTACTGATAACAGAAGTTATTATCTTCTTTGTGGAATGGAATTATTTTGTATTACTGATTGTTTTAAAAAATAGGTCAATGCCCTGGGGAAAAGGCAAAGGGGAAGTGCGACTGAAGTGGCAGTATAAAGTGTCACTTGTTTCCCCTCTTGCAAAGGTGGCATTTAAGTGGATTGTGGGTTTTGACTTTTTAAGTGGCAAGGAGGTAAAGCGCCAAGGAGGAGGCTAAGTGGCACCCGAGTGGCATCAGTCTCCATATTTATCGCAGTTATGTCTTGTTGTACACTCTATGAGGAATTAATCTTGAAAGCAGATGATACCAGTTTAAGGATAGGTCTGTGTTGTAATTTCCCCTCATATTTTGTTGGGCAGGGAAGTAATCTGACTGGCGCAATATTGTTGTATTGTTAGGCAGGGTAAAGGGAAGGGGCCTAACGCGACATACACTCACCCACAAACGATTCCCTGAGCACAAAAGAAATTGTTTTCTGGTCTGCACTTGGTTTTCTTACCTTATCGGCAGTAAAAGCTGGCTGACATCAAAGTTACTTGTGTATACTTATAATGTTTAGTCAGAGGGTTTTTAAGGAATCATCTGCTAAAAACAAGCAACTTAACTGAACTTCCGTTGTTAATTTACAACAATTCTTTAACAGTGTACAGAGGTTCCTCAGGGAGTCCTCTGTACAAAAATTGGGGGCTGACCGCCCGACCTTCGGTTCTTTGCCATGCCATCCCGGCAACCTAATCCTAATATGGCTTATCGAGCGTGGGGGATAATCAGCGAGAACGAAAGCACCGCACTTTGGTTACCACCCTGCCACTTTGGCTCTCTACGGCCACTTCAACACTTATTAAACTAAGTGTACTACAGCTTAACGCTTGTAAATTGTGCAACTGCAAGTTAAAGACTTAAAAAATATTCAACTCCGTGGTAGTACGCTTTTGAGTGTTCAAGTGCATGCCTATGGAATGATATTAGTGCGCAACTCAACAGACTATCAGTTACCATTCATGCAGTACACTGAAAACAGAAGTGCACTGTTAAAAAATTCTTGGGATTTCCCAAAGATTCACTTTCCACCACTAGCCTATAAATTCCCAGAGGACTCCCTTCTTAGTTTTTGTGTACCGAAACAGATGTTGAAGGTGGAATTTTTCATTTGTCTATATGTTTCAAAGCTCGACACGTGAAATCTACAGAGTTCTTTGGGAAATCCCAAAGGACTTTGGCAATACTTTTCACGAGTGTTTCTCCGTGAAATCCCAGGATTTTTTCTAACAGTGTGTGCAACTGGCATGCACATGTTAGTTTTCAACTCTATGGTGCATACTCTGACAAGTGTTGTTGTAATGAAAATTTTAATAACTTTAAAGTCTGTTCAACGCTAAATTGGAAGATTTTTTTAAGTGTCCCCAACAGAGGCCTCGTGGTCGTGGTTAGTGAAGTCAATGATTCATGGCTACTCCCAGTGTTCAACTTCACTTTTAAACTCTTTCTAGTGTTTAAATATCCAGTCAAACTGTTTGGAGTTTTGAGCACTTGCATGTGACACCAGTTGTACACTTTATTTATGAGTGTAAGCAACCTATCAAAGCAAGTGTTTAACAGAGGACTTGCACACTTACAAGAGTGCACAGCTAGCGAGTGAATACTTGAAAGCAGTGCACAACATGGAGTTAAATTCATGCTGCCAAACTTTCTGGCGTTCATCCGAACTTTGATGAAGCGCACACACTGATGCAACCAACACCATCAAGAAACCGTCCATGATCATAAATTCGCAACTTCATTTTCCTGAACATGGATCGTTTCGCAGTAAACAATTATTGTTAAGGTTCCTGCGAAAAGGGAGAAAAGTTTGAGGCGCTCCCATAGTTTCAGGAAAAGTCCCTCATATTTTGGGGAAGTCTTCCCAAAAATGTGGGGATTTCGTCAAAATGACCAGTTTAATAATGTCCTTTTTCGTCCTGCCCACTTGTTTCTCTCCACTTTGTTTGGGGTGTCGAGCGTGTGCCGCGGGAGGAATGTCCGAGTCGCATTCCAAGCCCCACGATACGATACGGCGAGGACACTCTGATTCGGAATAAACAGAAGCCAATGAATATGGCGGCGGGGCTAGGCGTGGCAAGGCGGGGTGAGGCGACGCATGGCAGGGTATCGCGAGTCAACCCGCCTCACCCGCTCAACAAGTGCTCGCGCCTCAGCGCCACATCGCGCCACGTCCATAATCGAGTAGCTGCAGTAGACCGCGGGGCACTGAGCCGCAGTCACATAGCCGACCACACACTCTCTCTCTCTCTCTCTCTCTCTCTCTCTCTCTCTCTCTCTCTCTCTCTCTCTCTCTCTCACACACACACACACACACACACTTGTTTTACCAGTGCAGATCTGTCCGTTTTAAACATCTCTTTTCAGATACGCCGAGTGTTGGAGACTAGCGGCGCTAGCGCAGAACTACGACCAATTTGCGTATGTAGCCCAATGCCTAAATTGTCCACTGTGAAACATATCCTTGTAAATTTACAAGTTTACAACACACCTTACGGAATTTTCCCCCTAAACTTACGACTTTTTTTTCACAGTATTTACCACTCAGGAAGTAGGCGGACGCGGCTATTTAGGACCAACAGACCCAGAGTCACGTAGCTAGTATTTCCAAAATCACAATTTTCTGTTTCACTGTTTCAACGCATTTTGTGTATAACTTCTTTGAGCAAAACATGTTGAAAGCAAGAAAAATGACTTTGCAATGATAAGGCCTGCCTTTGACGCTCTCGCTCTGTGATTAGTTGCCGATGATTCAGCGAGCTATGTGAAAAGGGCGGCCAGTGATTGGCGTGTCACACGTGACCGGACCGCGACGCATCTCCCTCACTGGGAAGAAATGGAAACCTCCGCGGCACGCTAGTCAGGCACAGTTCTCCCCTTACAGTTCTGTCAGCTCGTCACGTTCGTTCAGTCAAGTCCCCGCCGTAACGTTTTTAACTCAGACATAGTCACTGTGAGAAATATTTGTAGTAAATGGGCCACACTGATAAAGTTAAACACTTGAAAGTGTTCAACACCAGGGTTGTCCATGGACCTTTGGACACTTTTAAGTGTTCAACTTTACACTGTTAAAAAATATTGTCAAATTATCACACTTTTTGTAATGACTAGTTTGTTAAAAAAACAACACCGTTTGGTTTTATTGACGCACGTGGCAACATTGCTTTTATTTTCCCCGTAGTGATCCATAACAATGATTCCTACTCTTAAGGTGGATTCAGAGTTCCCTAAAAGCGAGCGTGATTCTCACGCAAAGCGTGATTTTCACGCCCGGCGTGATGAAAGTCGATCCCTGATTGGCTGCGTGAAGCTTACGAAGCGTGAAAATCACGCCTGGCGTGAAAATAACGCTTGCGTTTCGTGAACTCTGAATCCACACTTACCCATGTTGTAACTGTTTTGAAATGAAAATTTGTTTCAGAAAATTTGGTGAACGTTGTTAGATTACAACATGTGTTGTTTTTTAACAAGATTTGTTGATATCAAACTTTACATCAAATGTGTTGTAAATTTACAACAATTTTTTTAACAGTGTACTGTTGAACACTTTTAATTATTCAAATATACAGTCAAACACGCGAAGTGTAATAAAGGAACATAGTGTTTAGCACCTGCATGTGCACGCCAGTTGAACACTTCATTTTTCAGTGCAGAATAGGTTTTATTTACGAACAAGTATTGAACACTGTTTATGAAGGAAGTTTCATAAGTTTACGACAAACGGGACTTTTACCTCTGCGACTACTCTCTTTGAAACATTTTTCGTTAAACCTACAAACCACTTGGATCGAAAACCGGCCAGAGTGCATAACCAATTTCGTATTGAAGTGTTAAAGTATACTTGACGGTACTTGATGTACATTGATTACTGTAACAAAGATCGACGGCGTGGCGCAAGCCAGTGGCACAACTGCCCACCCCAACTCTTTTAGGGATCTGCGGCCAGCGGCACTCAGAGCAGAACTGGTCAAGCGCGTCAGGAGGTGGCTTTCTCTGAAAAGGGGCCCAAAAATAAAACTGAGAAATCGATCCTGAAGAACGGCGCCTCTGAAGCTTACAGCCATCCCAACGCTGGCTTGAACTTTAGAGTAACACGCTCAGGGCGGTTGTGAATTTTGGGTGTTGAAAAAACAGCAAAGCATGATCACATTTTGGTTGCGACGCACTGCAGGTCGATCACATTTCGCTTCCCACAAGGTTCCAGTGCCTCATCTAAACGGTCCAGACGGCGTTCCGTTCCGCACTTTTCCTCTGTTGCTAGACTTCCAACCAATTTCAAATTGTATGGGAATCATTGCTATTCAGATGTTTGGTGTTGCTAGATTCCAGTTGCACCTAATTAGCTTTGCGTGTCTTCTGAAACGTCTAGGTTTATGTAAGTTTTACTCTGACATTTGTAGCGCGAACAGACTGGCAAGAGCTGCGACAACGGTGGGGACGACGGGAACAGCGTCGCGTCTAAACCGTGTAGACAGGACGCCAAAGCCATGTCTAAAACGCAATGTGGTCGACCTGCTGAACGAACTGGATATTAATTAATCCTGAGATGGCACCTTGCCGCGACGAGTCGTTTTTTTTTCCAGTTTTATGATTATTAGCAGTCTTAAGGCTCTTTCGGGTGTTCCACTTCCTGCACTGTTAAAAATTTCCTCGTAAAGTTACGACATTTTTTTGTAATTTGGAACTACAAAATAATGTTGTAAATTTACGGCGGGCCAATTTTGTTCCTCGATAGTTTGATTGTAAATTTACAACTTCAAGTTGTCAATTTAGCGACTCATATCATGGAAAATTTTCCTGTAAACTTAAGAGTATTTTTCACAGTGTTTAGAGTTCAAAGCGAGAGGGCACTAACTCCGGGAATCATGTGCACATCTGCCTGGGAATCATCACGAAACACATTAATCGAAATCAACAGAAATCGTTTAAACTAAGTGGGAAACTAATGAAACTAATACAAATTAGTCAAAATAAACGTTTTCTACCACCAGAAAACCTAAGGAATGAATATAAGTGGACGGGAATCACTGGGAATCACTAGGAATCAAGTATTTCGGGAATCATGTGTACACATCAAAAGGGAGTTATTGCCCCCTCGGTTCAAAGCAATACAATGTAGACTTTTCAAATGGAAGCTGGGCGATAGACAGAAGTGTATTTGGGCCTTAAAACATACAAGAACGTGACGCGTCAACGTAACTGCCGTTAGACAAGCATTGGCCAAGGGTATCGCAAACCAACATCATTAGTCTTTCCTTTACAAAGTTTCATGCTGGAGACCGCCCTTTCTATTGGCCCGCGATTGACAGAATTCCTAGGCCTTGGATCATCCTTGGAATCCAAACTAATCCAATATATATCATAGTATGGCAGGACAGGGCGATCAACGAGAGAGAGAGAGAGAGAGAGAGAGAGAGAGAGAGAGAGAGAGAGGGCGAGGGAAGACAGAGACAAAGAGAGTAGAGTTCCGCGGGCAATAGCCGGGTTGGCGCGAGACGACCCGCCGGCCGCTGGCTCGTTTGTTCCTTCTCATAAATCCGTCGTCAACTTTTAGATCCCTTCTTCG
>NW_026267199.1:1214343-1215184 GCF_000697945.3 Frankliniella occidentalis
ATCTAGTAATTAGCCTACAGACAGTGGACACTATCTTTTGTGCTGTTTGTAGACACTATCTCTCGTTATTGTCTGTAATCGATCCCTAATATATATTTCATATTCCTGTCAACAGATTGTGCCTATACAATCATCACTATTTCAAATTTGCTCGTTGATCTGTAACAAGCAGGATATGTCTGCTGTCCACACGATATGGCGATAATTCCCAGTGGATATGGCTTCATTCAAATCACTTGAAAAACATTGTAGTGAAGACAAAAAAAATGGAACGCAGCTCGATTCGCTTCACATCCAATTAGATTGTACGTGGCCCGCGGCCATTTACTGCTACACTATAAAGCCGACAACTTCTATAAAAAAACAAATGAACTCGTCGTTCAGTCAAGATCCAGGTCCTCACCGCGCATCTTGCCCTGGATCCAGGAGACGTACTTCGGCACGTAGGCGTACACCCCGGGCAGACGCGGGTGGGCGCACTTGATGCCCCAGCTGACGATGCCGACGACAAGCCAACGGTCTGGGTCTCGCTCGTCCGGGCACAGGAGGGGGCCGCCAGAGTCCCCCTGAAGGAGGGAGCAAGCGTTAGGAAAGCCTTGTACGTGGAGGTAACACCCAAGTTAACAAGTGCCCCAACGACAAACACTCTCCAAGGTAACGGCATCAGCGTTGACCCAGGCGACGAAGCGTTACTAATGCAAAAGGGTTCTAATTGCGTCATCTCTCACAGAGTGTGAGTTATGCCTGTTGAAATGCATGGCAAGGATTTTTCACTTAGCGCCAATGTGCTTTTAGTATAACGTTGAGTTAAATGTTGTTCAATATATATATTTAAATGTAA
>NW_026267199.1:1222474-1226176 GCF_000697945.3 Frankliniella occidentalis
CCCCCCTCTCTCTCCCTCTCTCTCACCGTGATCTAACCCCATTAACGCACGCCGGGATGCCACTTCCACAATTAAATAATATGATTCATTAGGAGCCGCGCCGGGAGGGGATCATCCCCTAAACCCATCGCTCCGTATTAGCTGGACAAGGGGGCCTGGAGTACGCCCGGCGTGAGGCTGGAGCAGGTCTCGAGAGGCTAGAGTGGCACTGGAGGACTGCTTCGACTGGAGTCAGGCGTAGAGCACGGGACTGAAGTGAGCTTTAAGCATGAGATTTTCGCGCGAACCAAGGAGTGTGACTAAAGAGAGACAGGGGCGGAATAAAATGAAGAGAGTGTAAAAAAGGGGGGCAAAACCGGGAACGATATGGACCCGAGGAGCACAGCTGCTTCGTGCGGCCCCACCTCCTGTCTCCCCTCCCATTTTCTCCATCCTTTCACAGCTGCCAGAAACTGAACGGCAATTTTTGATAAGGAGAAGGAGGAAAAGGGGAGAGGGGAGGGGGCTGATTCAATCTGTTCAATCGAACGGAAACCGGAAGTAGTCAACCCCATGTCCTGCTTCGTCGGGAAGTTGTTATTGCCTCTACTGCTCCCCGCTTCCGGTGTGGTGGAGGCGAGCGCTAACACAGCAGAGCAGGGTGCAAGACTGCGGGGGGAATCACTCGCCCGTAACAAAAGAGCGGAACAGAATGTGTCCCAGCCGAACCACGCTAGAACAAAACTGGTCAGTCAGAAAACAGCTTTGTCAAAATGATGACTACAGATACAATGATGACACACACTTGCTTATCAAAACTAAAATAATACGATGAATGAGCACGATGAAAATTTAGTCAGTATTTTTACAGTGTAAGAATCTAGGGTTGGTGCTGCATATTACAGGGGTGAGCACACCAGCCCGCTTGATCCCTGGATCACCCCTGTGCGTCGAGGGTTCGTGATAGGAGGACGGGATTCGGGATTATTGCTTGTCAACAGAGCACACCACGCCACCGCAACCAGGGCCCGGTGCTGTCCACCACCGCCTTGCTGCCCTTGCTGCCGCGCATGACACACCACCTCTTCCGGATGGGAGGGGCACTGAAAACACAAGTGTGCAACTGGCGTGCACGCACGCACAGGGCAGTACTCTATAGTGCACGGTCGTCTTAGGTGTAGGACTGGACCACTCTAAAGTTCTTGGCGCTATCTGATGAAAATTAAGATTATTTCAAGAAAAGGGCTTCGCACAGAAAGTATTAAAGTGTCCAAAGTTTACGGCTAACCCTGAAAGTAGAACACTTTAAACTGTGCATTTGTACTAATGAACACTTAGTATTAAAATGTTCAGTGACACACTTGCGTGTGCACGCCAGTTGCACACTATATCTAGGCAAGCGGGTGGGGGAGAGGGAAAGAGTGTGGGGAGTCGCTCACGACATGGGCGGGTCGGGTTTTGAATTTTATCATTTTTCCATCTTCGAGTAATTTTCAAAAAAATAGGAAGACCCTTTGCACAACGTAAGCGATTGGGCGATGCTTTGGAAGGAAAATGTACCAATGATCTGCCTACCGCACGCAGTGGTGCAATGGGGGTGGGGGGGGGGGGGCGTCGCATATTTGGACGAAGCCTTTACACTGTAAATCGAGGGTGTCCAGCAAGTAAGTGTGCGACTTACGTTGCATGACTGTAGAAACTGTGCAACTTAAGTCACACAGCTCCTGGACACGTTTGTTTTCATATCAGGTGGCTGATTAACGCCGCACGCCGCACACTTTTGTAGGCATACTGTACCGCATGCACGCTTGCGGGCGGGCTGCCTTCTCTCACGGGGCCATAAGGAGCCCTAGGCAGCGAGCATAGGCAAACTCGCCCGTACGTGTACGTGTGCATGCGGTAGCTACGAAAGTGTGCGGCGTGAATCAGCCACCAGTCTACCTAAAAGACGCCTGCGAGACTCGGGGTAGGCCATCCCGCAGTACACACCTGCATGGAAGGCAAGATGTTGCCTACCTATTAGGCGTCTTAAGACCTTATGGCATTGGCTGAACTTGGCAATTCCATAACGGCAGATGGCGGACGCACTTTCTTGATGATCCTTCGCAACAAATCGTTCGCAAGGTTTGTGTGGGTGAGGCCAGACCTTGGACGCAGCTCACTCACGCACTCGTACAGATGAGCATGAGCCTCGCACGCGGAGTTACTACTCTTACAGGTGTATTTCTTAATCGAAGAAACTCAAGATCCTAATGTACACGCAACATGAACCAATCCTAGCCAGATTTGGACATGAAGCAACACATACACTTCAATTAATGGTTTTAAATAATATAAAAAGTATTATTTCGATACCTTAGACTAAAAGGCACGCAGTTCAGCCGCGCGTTCCGAAAGGCACGCAGTTCAGCCGGCCGTTCCCAGACTCACGCAGTTCCTATCTCTGGAGCGGTAAACTGCGTGTCTTTCGGATCGCGCGTCTGAACTGCGTGCCTCTCAGTCTAAGGCATCAATTTGTTGTGGTAATCCTATAGATGTTTAAGGATGGAGCTAGATTATGTGTTGTTCAAAATTTACCGGAGTTTAACTTGGCTGCGCTGCGCTGAGCCATCAAGAAAACTCTCTCACCTGGGCATGGCGTGCAGAGTGTTGTCCGCCAGCGCTCCGAGAGCCCCGAGGAGGGCCCCACTTGACCTGCGGCGCTGGTCTGCCGCCGGGGGCTCGAGGGTGGGCACCGTGGCGGGGGCGGGGGTGGCCTGCAGCATCGGGCCGCCCCCCGCCACCGCCAGCCCGGGCACCAGCGTGCCCACAGCTGGCTCCTGCAAACAAAACAAAGGTTAGCAGTGTACACTATAAAAACTGTTCCACATACTACAAGGTAGAAGTACGCCGGACCACGTCTCGCGTAACAGGCTTCGCGATATCTCAAAAAACACTGTTACGTCTGGCATACATCTACCTTGGCCTGAGGCGTTGACATCCGAGTCGAGTACTGGATAAACATGATCGAATATACGGGCCTACGGCCTCGCCTACGGCCTCGCCTACGGCCCGCTAGTACGAGGAGAATTTACGTTCTTTGCCATTTCTAGAGTGGCTGTCTCTACATCCCCAACGTGGTGGTACCCTTATTGGACCAAGGTGGTTTCGGAGGAATAGTTCCTCTACTATTTTCCGATTTCCGATCCTCTTTTACAAATGTGCATGCAAGGTTGAAATTTTGTCGCCCATTTTTGTCAAAACCACACTAGTGCATCAATGTTTGTGAAATAGATCTTTGAATGTGTTCAGGCACAAGAGTTGTTTGCACAATTGAGACGTTTACAAAAGTCTAAAGTGTGCACATTGCGAAAGTGTGTAAATTCAGAAAGACGACATCAATGAGCAAAATTATTGTGATTCGCACCCCCCAAGACTACATATTCTCAACCGAAACCAGTTCTCAGATGTGCTGTATATCTGCCACCGTTTCTGCTCTAAAGTAAATTCCTCATAAACCATACCAAAAAGACCAGTTTTTAAGAGTGTTCAAAAATCAATCCATCCATCTAAGAACTACTGCCCTTTTATTTCACGTCTCTTAGTTACGAAGAACGAGAAGTTAGGTGAAAGCGGGCCGGATTTGAAGCTCGAGCGACGCCCCAGCCGGCTCGGCCACTGCGCGCCTTGTCTGGTACCCGCTCCGATCGTGCACATATTACGGGGGTAAACGTGTGAATTTTG
>NW_026267199.1:1232576-1235454 GCF_000697945.3 Frankliniella occidentalis
GGGGGGGGCAAGAGCCAGGGAGCGAGGGCTAGGAGCCACCCGCATCGTCGTGTGGGGTGTGTTGTGCAGCAAGTACCTGTTCGTCCACAAGAACAAGTCTCCACACCCGACCCATACCCAAACCTCAAAACAGTTTATGAATTCAGGGGACGAAATTGGGCAGGTGAGTGGGGCAGTGACGGGTGAGGAGGGGGGGGCTGGAAACTTTCTAATGCCAATACATGACAGGAAGAAGTCGGACGTTTTGCAAGATTTATGGTGTAGCGTTGAACGTACACTACCCTACACATTGTAGGGCCAGGCTTTTCATTTACACGCTGAAAGTGGTATTAAACGAACAGGTTGTTTACTAATTCGAAGCACGTGCCTGATTTTGAGAATCGGATGATCCCCTTGCATTTCAGGGAGTTGCCAGAAAAATACTAGGTAGAAGTACACGCGAGGGGGAAACAACTGTCAATCTTTGTGTCAGCTGAATTATGGATTACCCGGATTAGTTCTGGGGTATCTGCCGGATTACGTTGCGTTTTCCTTGGGATCACCCCAGCTTTCCCTAAAACTTTCCCGGATTACCCCGGAATTTTTCGAATTTCATCGGATTAGACGAGTCGGATTACCTAACGGCTGTCATCCGGGTGTCAGGACAAAGGCAAAATGGGACGTTTGGGCCTTTGGATAACAACATGCAACGCGTGGTGAAAGTGACGTGATGTACGAAGGGTACTATTTTATCGGCTGTCTGAAGCAAAATTTGATTAGTTAATGAGAGAAATCAAGACTAAAATTTCAGATCCGTAGCCTAATCCCAGGTATCAAAACGAAGCAAACTGAATTCAAACCGCATTAAATGTCCCATCTGAAACGCGCATTTTAGGCGCCTACAAGTGTTTTATGCCCTTTTCAGATTGGACAGAAAATGCACATTTTATGCAGTTCTGCTACCTGGGGTCCGTTATCGAGTTATCGTGCGCACAGAAAGACGGACAGGCAGATGCACACAAACGCGCGTGAAACCGATACAGTAGGAAAGGGCTAAAGTGCTCCGCTACAGCTCAGCCAACGAAGAGGTGGACATCGAAGTTAGTTTTACACTGTGCACCTGCAGCAGGTGAAACATTTGCACAATAGGATTTCCAATAAGGCTCGCTAACGTGCCCTGTAACCCAGCAACCCCCACTACCCGTATGCCCGGAGGATGTTCAGTCCGAACGCTCAAATACAAGAGTCATCCATATTTCATACCTCCTCTTCCTCTTGAGCTACGAAATGAAAGCTTAAAATAAAGAGCCCAATTCCTGTCAACATCATTGGGCTGGTAGCTGGTAGGTTTCCCGACAGAGTCGGCATTACGGATGCATCTACGTCTGCGATGCCTTACACAGAGTGTGGGTAGAAGTAGGATTAGAGACGAGGGTAGTAGTGCGAGGCTGAGAGACGAGTAAATAGTCCCCGTTGGTGAGGAGGGGGAAGGAGAGGGTGGCATTCGCCACATTCACGGCCTTTACGAGTCGACTGTTGCTGGCCACACACACAGCACGCGTGCGCCGCCGGATGACCGCACTACAGGAAACGAGGGGGGGGGGGGCGGAGGGCTAGGACTGTTTACAACGCGCATTGGACGTCATTGTCAGTCGATAAAGTAATCCTAGAGCTCCTACGCGTGCAACTCCAATTTTAACCAAATCCGTTAAGAAACGGATTGGGAAAGCAGATGATGCTAATTTGGGACCAGTCTCTTCTTTTAATTTGCTCCAATATTTATAAAGATGCGTTCATTTATTTGGGTCTCAAAATACTCCTTTTTTTTCAGAAACACGCCTGTTATGTATCGACTGATTCACAAAAGGGATCTTTATAACAGTTTCTATTACATATGTAGAAAACACTGTATTGTGTTTTCAACGTTTCACTGAGAGGAACGGTCCGCGATCGAACACTGAAGTCTTCCATATACTCCTTCGTTATTGCCATGTTTCGCATACACGTGACCGTGTTCAGTTTGATGAGGACTGACTCACGCTCAGGGTGGCGTGTATCGCCGGCTCCTGCTCGTCCTGGTGCAGGCCGCCGCCGACGAACAGGACTCCGTCATTCTCTCGAAGGAACACGAGCTGGTGCGCCGCCTGCTGATGCAGGTGCTGCCGCTGCTGCTGCCGCTCGCGGCGCGCGCGCGAGGTTGCCGACGGCGACGAGGGGGACGGCGGCGGCGACGCCCACGGGAACCAGGGCGGCGTCGCGTGCGTCGTCGTGGTCGTCGGGGCGGCGGCGTCACTGCTGCTCGCGTCCACGGCGCCGGCGTCCAGGACAGCGGGTGGTGCGGGCCGCCTCCCGGGGCTCCCGACGACGGGGCCGGGGGAGCGCCAGCGGCACCCAGGGCGCCCGCCGAGGCTGCCGGGGGTGCGCGCGGGGCGCTGAGCTGCGCTGGGATGCGCGGCCGAGAGCTGGCCGTGCTGCTGGCGGGCCGGGCCGGGCCGTGCTGAGCACTGAGCGGCACAGCACAGCCGGGCGCAGCCCGGCTGGGACCGCCAGGGGGAGGGGCGCGTACCCCCACCACCGGGGCGCCCCACTGTCTGTTCTGTTAGTCTACCCATCCGTCCATCAGTCGTGTGCCTGTGTGTGTGTATGTGTGTGTGCGCGCGTGGTCTTCCCCCTCCGCTCCCTCTCGCCTACCGCCACCGATCTGGTCATATCACTAGGACCATTTAACCCCTCGAGGACCCGCGCTGGAGTCGCGGTGGGGAGGGGGGCGTAGTATAGGAGAGGCGTAACGTAGTAAGGCGAGGGGGAGGTCTGGCGGCGCGGCCCCCTCCAAAGGGGGTCATGGTGTAGGGGTGGCGGGGACCTTCGGGACTCTGCGGCGTTGGAGGGGGAGGAGGGG
>NW_026267199.1:1236509-1239794 GCF_000697945.3 Frankliniella occidentalis
ACCGTAACCGGGCTACGGTTACGGTCGTATTCGCAAGCTTACTCGTAACCGTAAGTGTAAACCGTAATCGAACTCCGGTTACGATCGTAATCGTACATTTTAACCGTAACCGTAGCAAATTACGGCCGTAATCGTAAATTTTGACCGTAACCGTAGCAAATTACGGCCGTAATCGTAAATTCTGGCCGTAACCGTAACCGGAATTTTCGGCTGGGTCTGCGGTTCGGATCGGCGCGTGTGAGGCCGCGGGATAGAAGCGGAAAAGGGGGGTGAAGCGAAGCGGACTCTGAAGGGCGGGAGCATCAAGCGGGGTTGTGTTCAGCGCGACTTCACGGTAACTTCTTAGCGTTCGCACTCGCACTGCACTCCGCACCTGCCTATCGCTCTTGTGAAAAGTCTCGCTGTAAAACGAGTTGCATCGTACTACATCCAGAAAATCGTATTTTTCAGTATGTGATTCAAGAAGTTTAACCTTGAAAAAGAAAAAGATATATTTTCCATTCCCTGTGGAAAATATCCTGATAAATTTATGACATTAATTGTAATTTTGATTTACAAAATATGTCGTGAATTTACGACAGCCCATTCTATCTGCTCGGTCAATTCCAAGTCGATAGGGAGTTCTTGTCAGTTTACAATTTTCAAATTGTAATTTTACGACTTTTGCAATGGAAAATTTTCCTGTAACCCTTACCAAGGAGTATTCCCTTTATTATCCTTCGTTATAACCCTTTTTGAAGAAGTTGAAGTTGAAGAAGTTACCGGGATACACTGGCAAATCTTAGGACAACTCACTTAAAGTAATTAAAACAAATACCACTTTTTCAGAGGTTTTTCAAAGACGATTTTTTGTACGAAAATTTTGGGATTTGCAATCTGCAAAACAAAAATGTTATACAGTTTTAATCCCAAAACAAAGAACATTTAAAGTGTTGTACAGATTGTAAAATTATTTTTTTACACTTTCCAATTGACTCATCCTTTCATAGCAACGAGCGAAGAACAGACACATATGTGCGTGAGACTGCGAGACGTATGAACCTGGACGTGAGCCAGGCGCTCGCACGCGAAAAGCCGAGAGGGGGCCCACTCCCCACATGGCTGGCACTTTGAACAACTTCGAACCCAACTATCGGAATCTTGTGTGGCGAGGCTGCGAGCCGTACACACAACCTCCTGAGAGGCGCACCACGCGCTACCGTATCGAGTTAAACAGACAACGTCACAACAGTTAGAGATGTGAGAATCAAATCATCAAATGGACCTGTGCAAATCGCAAGCACCAGCCCCCCTCGCTATGAATAAAAACAACGGTAGAAATGAAAAGCATTCCAGAAACAGCCGCTGATGATGATGGGAAATTCCTAGAACGTGTCGTGTGGCGTGTTGCCCCCGCTGCTGCAGGCTGCTGCGGACTGTTAAACTACTGTCCCTGTGCACAACCACTTTCGTACGATAGCTACACTGATTGTGAGAAAAATGTCTCGTCACCACGGCCGAAATATTTGGTAGCTGTAACTAAACTGCTGTTCAGTCTGCCCACTGAGTCATAACCATAGAACGCCAGAACGCCACTAAGGTGTTTAGTTGGAGCGTCTAAACGCTCAGCCAGCATATAGAACGTTCTATGGTTATGACTCAGGGGCAGACTGAACACAATTTTAATTACAGCAGCCAATGTATTTTTCTCCGAGCGGAGAAGTGGAGAGCTCTAGCAACCATCGTATGGTTACCTCAGGAGGGATAACCATATCATGGTTAAAAAATTAGATCATACAGTTATTGGAACCATAGTTGAATCCTCACGGCGGCAATTTTCATGTTGTCTTAAACATCACTTTATAGCTGTCACTTAAGTGACCATATGATGGTTGGTACAGGTTTCTATTTTCCTATGTGTACTCACTCGTACACACCCCCGCTTGTATACATTGGTGCACTGTGCGTACTATCACCTACGCAAGCCAAACACGAGATCTCTTGGTTTCCAAACTGACGTTTTAAACTAATGAAGCAAAAAAAGGTGTCCTAACGTGCACTAGCGTCCTAACTCGTAAACTCTCCTCTGCAGCTCTTCTCGTGCAGACGTGCGGCAGTCTTCATGGAGGTGTAAAGCCGCCGGCCGATGCTCCTCTTTCCCCCACTTCTCCCCATTTCCCCTTGCTGCGGTTCGAAGGAGAAACTTTCTTCGCATTCGTAAACACTTTCCTGAGAAGCCCTCCCTGCTCGGCGCCTTTTAATGCAGTCCATGCGCGACGACTGCGAATGGAAAGGGGGACCGGGGGAGAGGGGAGGGGGGTAGAGCGAGCTGGATGGCGCGGCATTAAAAGAGAGAATCAAATTTATTTATTTTTTGTTTTTTTGTGGAGAGCAGCGGGAGGCTGGAGGAATGGGCATGACCGGAGGTCGACATTGCCGGCCGGAACCACTTATTCATAAAATTAAATAGACCGTGAGGAAGTGATTTCACCTCGCTTCTCCACTCTTTCCTCTCCTGCTTTCTTCCTGTTCGTTTTTTTTTCGAAGGCAACTTCGCCCCTCCCCCACTTAATTTTTGGCATACAAGAGTTTATTGTGGGTTGTCAATAAATAATATCGCAAACAAACTTCCGCTGCTGACGGGAAGATGGAGTTTCATAAAAATTGCTCCCGTTATTTTACAACAAGGGACAAATACAGTGTTCGGTAAAAAAAATAAGTGCCTTGAGTTAAGACACCCAGCAACTTTTAAAACATCAGAATTAAGTTAAAATATAATGCAATAATTATTTTAAAATAGTCCTACTGTCCTCCTAACTCACAGTATTTTTGTCTAACTTTCATACAACACAATAGGTCCGATAGGTCCGGTCTTTCTTTAAGTAAAGACAGGTTCAGTGATTCGGCATTCCTTCTCCTGCTGGTCGGGCGCCGTGCTGCGTGGCGCTGCTGGGCGCTGCGTGGCGCTGCTTGGCGCTGCGTGGCAGAGGCGCCATGCGGCAGCTGACTGTCACATTCCACCCGGAGGCGAAAAGCAAGTAGAACATAAGCAGCAAAACCGAACCGAGGATGAGAGAATAGAGAAACGAGAAAGAGAAAGCGCAAAAGAGCAGAGAAGGGAAATTTGTGAATGCAGGATACTAGGCTACCATTATTCCGTTACTCTCTCTCTCTCTCTCTCTCTCTCTCTCTCTCTCTCTATCTCCCCCTCCCCTTCCCTCTGTGTCTCTCACTCTCTCTCTTGTTATTTTACCTCCACAGGGCGGGTAAAGGAGACCGGAATAGAAAGGGGGATGGTGGGCAGGC
>NW_026267199.1:1239915-1251292 GCF_000697945.3 Frankliniella occidentalis
TTACTTCATTGGACCTTTCCCCCACCCTCCTCTCCCTCTCTCTGTCTGTCTCTCTCTTTCCCGCATTTCCCAGGACCCCTTCTCCCCAAGGTCACCCCGCAGGCGGCACCTCCTCGTTGGGGACAGGACGGGGCGGCCCGGGCGGGGTGGGGCGGGGTGAGAGGGTGCCTGTCGGCAGACTGTTTGTCGGGCCCCGACCCCAACCCCCGACCCATGGCGTCGCCTTTGATGGAAAAACGTTTACATTAGGAGTTCACAAACGGTGGGAGCAACGCAGCTAGGGGTGCCTTTGAGGTTAATCCATACGAAGTGGTCCGCCATGGACGCCATACGCCACCACTGGGCGGGCCTCACGCTGAGCATCGCGCTCGGCTGGGCTGACGGCTCGGCGTCCTCGGATACGGTGGTGTACTACATATAGTGTCTCATCTCAATGTGTTTGTAAATTCACAATTTCAAAACATAACTTTACAATGTTCCTCATGAAAAGCCTAGAGTATCTAACATAAAGCAACCTACACTACACACTAAATTCTTATGAACATTTTTATTCTCAGCTAACTGAGTTGTGCAAACATGCTCCGTTTACGTATTTTTGTGTGTGACACTAAGTGCCAAAAAGGACTTATTGTCAATTTGAATGACAATAGCTCTGGCATTATGCCTCTGATTGCCCCGGCGAATAAGAGGTTTTTGTTTTCTTTTAACGAGCCGAATCCAAATCACTAACTAGATTTTGATTCGAACATAATTAGGTTTTGACGTGTGCGGCTGTGAGCTCGCACGTTTTCCCAGGTGCAGTCTGGAAAAGAGCCGCTTCCCAGACGGGGGTCGCGCGAAACCCAGGCGGCACTTGGGAAAAAATTGTCAAAACCAGACAGGCGCCTGGAAACCACAAAAAGCGTCTTGAAAACCCGGACAGTTTGTTTGCCGTGAACGAAACAGGGAGAGACTGTTCAGAGGTTTATACAGCAGAGGCAAAACCAAATCCGCTGTCCGTTTCCGCCCAGCTCAAGACGCCTTACAAGTTACAAGAAAAAAGTTGTTCCCTATATTTGTTCCACAATTCCGCGGCCGCCACGCGACCCACGAGTCTTTATCGTCCAGCGATTGTCGATTGTCGAGGAGTCGGGGGAAGGGGAGGAGGGGGCGTCCGAATACTCCGAGAGACGCGCAGCCCAGCAGGCCGTCGCTCCGCACGCAGTCCAGGTCGTTACAGGTCCAGGGCGGACGTGAGGGGCGGGGCGGTGGGAGGCTGTTTGATTTATCTCGACGCCGTAACGCGTTAGACGTAAATGGCCCCAAACATTTGCAAGAAAGAAACTTTTTCGCCCCCGCCCCTTCGTCTCGGCCGCCATTGCCTTCTATTTCCCTCCAGATCTGACTTTTTGGTTTTCCCCTATGCCATGGCATGGTAAGTCAAATCGGCATTCCCGGGAATTCCCTGCGCTCGACTTGCGCTGCTGTCCCGAGACGTGAGTCAGGCAGCCACCGGTACCGCAGATGTACACGGACTTGGTGATCACGGGTAATCACTGGTAATACTCATATTCTTGGTCTTTTTAAAGTACACATTTTGTAATCAAGACATATGAATCTACATACAAACATTGACTACACTGGCAAAACAAAGGTGCGACATCCTACGTTCTAGGGGTGATAAGCCCCCGTTTTAAGGGTGCCAAAAAAGGTTATTTTTCAAAATAAAAAAAACATTATTTGTATGAGCAAACCAATTACATTTTAATCCACAAAATCCGCGTCACGAACCTGCATGTGATATGGTTCTTACAAGCGCTCAGCAAAAGAAGCAAGTAAGAGAGTACAAAAATTGCAATCAATTGATGCCATTTTTGAACACATCTAGCCTCGTTTGACGCGGAATTTTGACTTGATTACAAAAATTAAAAAGGCCCTGACACGAAATAAATCGTACGCTTCTTACTGCGCGATTGGTTTACAAGTTGTTCACGCAGGTACGTCGTAGGTTGGCCTTCGAGTTGCTGCTGTGGTTCGCTCCTCTCTAGGCTCATCTAGGCTGGTTCGCCGTTCGCCTAAGGTTCGCTACTAAAAATTCGAGGTTCGATTGAAAAGGTGTGAGTGGATCAACGTATCAAATGTGACTTTACATCTCGTAGATTCCTGTTCCCCGTCAGCTCGAGCGGGGAGCAAAGCGCCTGTCGTAAGCTGGATAGGCAGACCCGCCGAGCACGGTTGTTGGGCGGGCGGCCCACTCGGCGGTTGCAGGCGGCCATCATTGCGGCCGCCTGCAGCCGACATCAACCGGCGAAAAATCTACCGAAAGCCGCGATAAAAATAATTCAACGGTTTACTGTCTATCAGCGTGGTCGTGGGGATGCCCCTCAGGTGAGAGTCCAAGGGGGTGGGAGGGGCAAGGCTGCGGTCGGTGACCAAGACTCGTCTCTAATTGCTTCATTACGCGACGGGCCAGAGAGTGGGAGGCAGGGGATCACATGGCAGGGCGGAGCCAAAGGCGACCAGAGGCCGGGGCCCGAGCTGAGCTGAGCGAGGCTCAGCCCCATTAAGACTTTCTCCATCCTCGATCCAGCCCCGCGCCGCGCCACCCGCCCGTCGGGCACTTTGCTCGCCTCACTACGCCACGCCACGCCCGCCTGAGAGGATTCGGAACTGTGTCCAAAGGTCCTTCACAATTCCTGGCTTGGCTGGCGGAATTAAAAAGGTCGCACGCGCCGGCTCTCCCCCTCCAGCCACCTCTTTGTCGCTGCCTCCCCTGTCCTCCTCTAACCTCTCCCACTCTCACCCTCCTCTCTCCCTCCCGCTCGTTCTCTCCCTCTCCTCTTTGCCTCTCTCTCTCTCACCGCTTAGCTTGGCAAAACCGCAACAGAGTGCGGAACTTTGTGAAGCATGCAGAGAACTTTTCGCTAGTATTATTGTTATTGTTATTACGGCAGGAGGAAAGGGGAGAGGAAGACGGAGAATGCATCAAAAAGATCTTTGCGGTGGGCTGAGGCGAGTCGCGTCAAGGCGCTCGTATTCCTTTTGTCGTGGCCAACACACACTCACACTCACACACACACACACACACACACACATTTATACTCACACTCACTCACTTCCTTCCACACCACCTGCCGCATTGCTGCTGGGACGTTAGTGCGCATTGGACTTGCGAAGAATACAAAAGATTCATGTGAAAAAGGCTTCAAAACCCTTTGCACAGAATGTCCTGCGTAGCCTCAACACGCTGTAGGATTATTCATTCATTTGGTGAAAGAGATTAAAATAGAAACCAAAAAAAATGCAACGTTGAAAATCTGGTTATCAGTTATTCGAAGGTAGTTTCTCGCGGAATAAGTAGTGTGTGGGGAATAAGAAGACCGTTTAGCGGAACCGAACGTGGACGAAGAAGTGGAGAAGCAGGAAGAGAAGGGACCGAGAAACATGTACGCCAACAGATGTGTAGGGTGCGAGGGGAAAATGGAGAGAGTGAGAGTCCTCTGTGTCAATACCATTTGCGCCATCCTTGAGTAACACCCTTTTTATATTGATCACGGAAGCATTTTTGCAAAAATTCATTTAACGCCACTGTTCTCTTCCATTATTTCCCCCACCCGACGTCATCCCTCCCCTCCCCTCCTCCTTCCACCCCTACTTCCCGTATCCCTCATTTCCTGCCACTTTTCCATTGTTTCTACCATTCTACTGAACATAGTACAAACCACGTGTGAGAAGGACTCAGGACCAAGGCCCACTGAATGGCATTACAAAACTTTCTCATGCAGACACCATTTCCTTTGAAACTTTTGAATATTTTTGCTGTGGCCAGCACGGCTCCAGCTTTTGCAAACAAGCCCTGGGTGTACTTTGGGGGTCAGTATTGGCTCTGGCCCGTCCGGACGGCTGCCCCGCTCCCCCAGCGTCACCGCAAGGCCCTCAAGGCCGGGAGCCGGCGGGGCGGAGCCGATGGACCGGGCGGAGCCGGGCAGGGTGCACATCCCTCTAACCCCACCCCTAGTGTGCTCTTCGTCAATTTCTCTCTCTTTATAGCGCTCCCTTCTCTCCCCCTCTCTCTCAAACAACGCTCACATAAGGCTCGAATTTCGTTACGAAATGACCCAACACAGTCTGATGGCTCCTACTGGCCGAAAATGAATTTTGTTACAGAATTACTTTAGTTACGTTACTTTAGTAACGAAATCCATTTAGGAGCAGAAAGAGCCCTCCGATTTTGTTGGGTAATTTTGTAACGAAATTTAAACACAATTTGAACTATTCAACGAGCACCTGCGTTGGACGATATTTCAATCCGTTCACGAGATATTGTCAAAAAACTAAAATAACGAATCTCTTTGTTACGGGTCCCTGGTGTGCAACTGTTCAACACTTGTCAGCAGTGTGCAACTTCAAGTTAAATACCAGCAAATGTGCAACTGCAAGTTTTCTCGCAAGTGTTCAACTTGTTAGGTGTGCACTTGTGCAACTCCTCGGTACAAAGTGAGCGTTTAATCTAAGAACAGTGTACGACAACGGAGTTGCACACTTACAAGTATGCAACATGCAGTTGCACACTTACAAGTGTTGAGCAGTGGCATACTTAGTTTATCAGTTTGCATTACAAAAGGGCAATACTGTGTCTTGACGTATTCATACATTTTACACAAACTTCGCCTTATTGGATGCGAGTACTTTTGTTGGTGGTTCGTGTTTACGTATGAAGCATCTGATTTTACAAAGCAACTCGTAAAATAACGATGTTTCGTATTTTGTTAAAAACTAAGTTTCGTAATGGGAATTGGCAAAGAAAATGTTGTTGCATCCCAATAATTTTTGAATCAGTGCGAAATATATTCGTAACTTCACGAAATTCTCGAAAACAACTGACGAATTTTTTTATAAACCGTCTCAGAAAGTACGTCCATTTTTCTCAGATTCATTTTTGGCAAATAACAGAGGTTAAACGCCTGCGAGACTCTGGGTAGGCCGCCCCGCAGTACATACATGTACTGCAGGCAAGGTAATGCGCCTACATATCAGGCGCCATAAGAGCTAGCACAGGCTATGAACTTAGCTCGTAACGGCGAATGGCGGACGTACAATCAAGATGATCCGTTATGCCTTTAGAAGCATTTCGTAACTATGTATGCTAAATGCTTCGCCCCCCTTCATTTTGTCTCCCAGGCACTATTTTTCATGGATTTCCAGACCAAATTTTAGAAACTTCTAGGGCATTTATTGACAATTACAATTAAATATCCGCTGGTGGCGGAGCGTTTTGACTTATTCGACGCACCCAAAACTTGCGCGCGAGTCATCGTCACATACCCCTGCACCCAGTGACCTTCGCAAGGGATGGGCCGGACACGGCCTGACTGCGTGACCCAAAAATTGGTTGGGTCCAGTTCGCTATGGATATAGACAAGCAGTCGACGAACATAACGCTTGTCGAAGTTGGGGTGAAGTCCCAGCTACACTGGGAAAGCAGGGGTAGGACTTGGTGCTAAAGGTGCTAAATTTTAATGCCTTAAAGGCACGAAAATGTTTAAAGGCACTAAAATTTTGCACCTTTGGGGCACTATCGTGCCGTTACAGGGTGGGAATCTTTCAGTACCTCTGTAAAGGCACAAAATAAGTCACGAAAACCAACCAACCCAACACCCCAAGATGGGTGCTGATTCCTATAGGAATAGGTATACCTTTGGTTTTCCAGTGTAATTCCTCCCAGACTTGAGAACCCCCTCTTGTTATTGTTTTACAAATGGATTTGTACGTTGCTTCGAAACGGTTTTAACCGAGATTTTGCAAATACCAGTTTTATCTGTAGCTGTCACTGTGGCTAACCAGAACTAAACCACCAGCTCGTTGCGATAAACATACGTTTTATCAACAAAAGAGTTAAAAAGCACAATTAATGATCGAGAAACATATTTTTTTCTCTCTTTCCTGGGACTTGAGATTGTGGGAAATCCAAGGCTCAGGGCTTGAAGATATTAACATGTAACACACAGCAGGAGAGAGAGAAAAAAAGGATTGAATCAATTAAATGACAAACAACGCGAAAGCAGCGCGAATGAAGTGAGGCACGTGCTGAGCGCCGTCCACATAATAAAAGAAAAATCGGGACTGGGGCCAGGCAGCTGCAGTGGTCTGATTGAAATTCCCCGCGAGAGCCGAGCGGCGATTGGGAATAGAGAGGAAGGGGGTTGGGGGAAGAAAGGGGAAATGGAGGAGCGGGGAGAGAGGCGGACGCGGTCAAACCACCAGTAGCGAGCGACTCAATGATCCAGTTCGTGCTAATGCGGCTCTGGCCACCGTGCCTCTGTACAATCACATTCTGCTGACTACTTCCTATACTCCGGGCGGCTGTGCATTGTGTGGTCTAAATAGGTCTAAATAACCTACTTTTAAGAAACGTTGGGAAACTGCTTCGGCTACATCTTAAAATGTGTTAGAGATTAATAATTTTGGCCCCTGGGCATTTCTTAAATTCCGAAACTTGTTGGCCTCCTTTGAAAGAAATTAAAAAATGTGACTTCAAAGATAGGCCAAAAACTTCAGTCTCAAAAATTGAGTATGATGCATCTGAAAAGGTACTGAATAGCCGTAAAGGTGCTAAAAATCAGTGCCTCTATCAGTTTTAATAGTTTCATTTGGCGGTGGAGTATTACTTTTTTGGCGATGCCGGTTTGTCGAAAAAGAAAATTTACGCCTTTACAACAATCACGCCAATTCGGGCTGAAAGCGGCCTCTCCCGCGCTTGTAAGGTTCATAAGGGGATCATGAGCGCACACACAAACATATCTTCTGAACTTCTTATTCATAGTTTACAGATTTCCGTCAACATGCTCAGCTTACTATGAGTAATAAAGTTCATGAGCTTTCCATGAGCACGCGCGTCTCAGCGTGTTGCCATCGGGCGGCATATGTGACTCTTGCAGCTCTTTCAGTACGCGCATAACGGAAACGCGAAACTCTGATAACTAGTAAGGGGGAAGTTTACGCGGGAGAATCGAGGGAGCGGTAGTGAATAGAAAAACGGCACAGACGTAGTACAGAGGGGGAGGTGCGGAGGAGTGTGTAGGGGAGGGTGGGACTTTTTTCCACGGGCATCTGTCCGCGACTGGGGTCCTGCCCGCACCCGCCGAGACAAAGGCACGGTGGACAGGTTTGCGAGAGGGCTGAGGGGGAGGGGGGAGATAGAGAGAGGGGGGAGAGAGCGAGAGGGAGAGGGAGAGATCGTACGACTAGGAGAGCAGTGCTGGGCGCCCTTGACCGGTGACAGAACAACACGAGGAAGAGTTCGTGGAACACGGCAGAGAGGGTAGGGGTGAGGGCGGTGGTCGAGACCACTGTGTGTGCCAACAGAGAGGGGGCCGAGGGCGAGCCAGCGAAAACAGGCGTGGTCGGTACGGTTCGGCAGTATAGAAGTTTGTCCCTTTCCTTCCACAACAACATGCGAACACACAGTGTCGCTGACTTTCTGTTTTGAAAGTGTGAGTTGGAATTGTAATACAGGATATGACTCGGGAAAAAAAGGGTTGGGTTTGTCGTTGTGGGGGAAGTGGAATAGAGTTCGATCTCCAGCTGCCAGACCCGATCTTCCTCCCCTCGGACCACATTAGAGAAGGGGCTGGGGTGGGTGGTCCCCTAGTCTAGCGTGTCTGGGACCTCTGAAAAACGAGACGCATCATCTCCATGTCCGAGTCTCGGGCCGTCCCTGCGCCGGAGGGGTGCGAAGGCCCGAGGGGACGTGGCGCCAGGGCCAACTGACTCTGCACAGTATAACCTGCTATTTATGGTTTCAAAAAATAAACTGTACTCTCTGGAACTAGAGCGCACTAAACCTAAGTGCGTTAAAAAGTTCGTTTGACAGGGCACTTTTGACGTACAGTGACCACACACCTCGTGTATAGGAGGGGAAGGGGGGGGGGGGGCGACAATGCATTGGTAGAGAGCTCATGGCGAGTGAGGGTGCGAAAACTGAAAACTTATTTTTAAGCAGTGCACGCTGTATGTATGTGCATGACCAACGTGGTCACTGTATGTGGCGCGTTGCACTGTTCAATTCCTGTAAAGCAGTGCTTTCTAGATCTGAATTATTCATTGCCGTGAGTCGAATGCGGGCAAACTCACTGTATGAAATGTGTGCATAGGTTGAGTGCATGTCATATGCAGTGAACACAACATGCAACCATGCACACTGAACAGTGAGCAATGCTCGCACTGTCGATTTTGCAGAGTAACATCTATAATACTCTAAAATGGTAGAATGTGGAGACGTGTAATGACCGGAGTACTACAACGTTATAGGGAGATGTAAAGTTTGGAGCTGTTACCCCCTCGTCTAAATGTGTGTTAACTATTTTAGCGACATTTAAACGCGATGTAGGTCCACGCTAACTGCATTTGAATAGTGATTGACGAGAGTGTGTACCCGCTGACACCGGTTGCTTGCGGCTGCTTTGCTTGTCTATCGCGCCACGTAGTCCGTGCAATCGCGTGCAATCTGCTGCACACTCGTGACGGCTGGCCCCTGGCGGGGCGCTTGTCGTAATTAGGCCTCCGTAGTCGTGCGACGTGTGGCTGCAACGCGGCGCCGGCCTTGAGCCCACGTGGCGCCCGCTGACGAGGTGGGGTGGGGTGACGAGGCCGTGCCGGGACCAGCGCCAACCGACGAGCGGGGGACATCTCGCAGAACAAGTCGAATCCGCGATGTTTTGCTTAGGGAATGTTGGGGGGAGGGCGTGGATGGTTATGCGTTCGTGCCTAAGCCCACCACAGCACGCCGTTGTGCCAACATTGGATTTCCACACGCTTAACCGGATTATTTCTGTTTAACGCTCAGGTGATCTTTTATTTTGCTTGTTTTTCAGTTGGATTGAACGATGTGTGCCGTGGATGGGGCACGCACGCACAAGCTCGTGAAAAGCCCTCACGTCCCCTCCCCCCTCCCATCTCCCTCTCTCTTCCCCACTGGAACTCCCCCTTATATCCGCCTCCATCCCTTTTCCCTGCGCTTTTGGGGTCTCAAGTGTTTGCTTGGCTGGCCGGCGAATATTCTGATGAGAAAACTTTACCGACTGAGAGATACTATAGAAATAAAAGCGCCGCCCCCTGCGGGCTTTTGCAGCACACTAATCCAGACCATTGTGCCCAGCATCCTCTTTTTCTCTTTCAGCTTCGACACGAAACTGGAAAAAATGTTCTTTAAGCCAGAGAAAGCAAGACGTTTAGTCCGAACAAGGACAAAGTCCTGTACACAAGTACAGGAAATGTATACAGAGGAGAAGGGTGCTCCTCTGACATAGTCATGGTCAAGACCAACGTTGACAAATCAGGTGCTACAGTAGTCGAATAATTAGGTCCTACCTGCTTTAGGCGACAATCCAGGTCTCAATCCCGCTTGCTTTTGGAAGGAATGCAGACCATTCCATGCACATATCTCATACACGTTTTTGTTGAAAATACCGAACGATTCCACGGGTGTGCACCCTCCGGACGACCGGACGGGGATGTCCCACCTGGCATACGAGGACGAATACGGAACAAGCCTTTGAGAGTGACAGATTCCCGTTTGTTGGAACTCCGACAATTATTGACCAGAGAAGTTTCAAGTTTCACACGTTTCCTCCACTTTTTATCATAACCCGCAGCAGCACGCTTCAGCCCGCTTCAGCCAGCTCTGGCACGGTTCGGCCCGCTCCGCCCTCAGCCCGCTGCTCAACAGGTTGTCATCCGATAGCGAGCAGCAGAAGGCAATGCCTCCGCCACGGCGATGTGGCGAGGAGTGGCGAGGTGGGGTCACTTTACGCGACACGGCCCCATCACCTCTTTCCCTCCCCCCTTCCTCCTTGCCTCAACTCTTTTCCTCCCAAACCCCTGGGGTCGCAGCAGAAGCAGCCACCCCCACCGTCGATCCTAGCGTATGCGTAGTGGAGGGGGTGGGGTGGAGGAGGGGGTGGGTCCAAGGTCACCACGCTCTGCCACCTCGCCGCACGCGAAAACGGATCATCCTAGCAGGTGCCGTCGCCGTCGTCAATTTGGGGTTGAAGTGAGGCAGGGGAGGGGCTAAATAAAACACATAACTAACTCCCTGGCGTTCTATGTAGCGTCACGAAACTCTATTAAACGTCGCAGGGCAGGGCAAGGCTGTTGTTGCGGTGTCTGTCACCCCCCCCAACCCTCTCCCCTTTTCTAATTCACCATAATTCTCCCTCGCTACTCCCTCTACTCGTCTAGCAACCAATCAAGCTAACCTACCCAAACCGGTCTGTGTGGATTACAACGGGGTGAGCACTTTAGGAATCATGTGTAGACCGGTTTTGGGAATTATCGGGATGAATATCAAAGAAAAGAATGACTCCAAATAAACGGGAAACACCAAAACTAAACAAAAATAAGTCGAAATAAGTGATTTATGCCCAAAATAGGTTTACAACGAGTTTCCGAGTTGACGCGAGTTAGACACGAGTAACACACGAGTTGGACGCTGAGTTAGACACCGAGTTAGACGCGGAGTTAGACGCGAGTTGGGACCAATTCGGAGAGTTTGTAGACAGTCCCTTGTGGTCTGTCTCTACCCGAAGGTAAAAGTTTCCCGTTTTGATAAATATTGCCGGTTCTCATTATCCAGTTTTGATAAAGATAGCTGATTGACGGTCCAGTTCCAGTTTTGATAAGCCGATTGGCGTTGATAAAGATTCTTCTTGGTATAATATAAGGCTGTGGGGAAAGACTTCTTTTTTGGCGCGAGTTTTCGCGAGTTGGAAGCGAGTTGGGCGCGAGTTTGACGCGAGTTGAGCGCGGAGAAATGTACAACGAGTTGGCATTCTCGTAGGTAGGAATGGACGGGAGTTATTGGGAATCAAGCACCCTGGGAATTTTGTGCGCGCTTAGAGAGGAGGCACGTAGCTCGCCCCCCGGTTATTAATTTGAGAGTGTTCTGATGGCAAAACGTTGAAAAACGCTCATAGTCAAGGTTTTTTTTATCAACTTTTAAAAATTGCTAAATTTTGAGCAAAGGTCGGACATTTCCAAACGTTTGGGACGCTCTCCATCATTAAGAAGACCAAGAACTACCCTAATTGGGTAGAAAATTGTCCTTCCCCATTTAGAGTGTATCTTACCTTCTGGGCCCGGGCTGAACCTCAGTGGGCTGTTATCGGCTCAGTTATCGGCTGCTTTGAGGACCCGTACGCTGCTGGTGGGTGCGCGCGCCGCGGCGCTGTGGGACCCAACACCCAACACTAGGGCAGCTAGGGCCCAACCCCAGCCCCGCGACACCAGCCAGCTTTACTTCAAAGCGAATATGGATTATTGCGAGTGAGCGGGGAATTCAATTTCTAGGAAACGTGGCGCGCTGGCGCTGGAGAGCGGGAGGGGGTGGAAGGAGGCGGGC
>NW_026267199.1:1256322-1258941 GCF_000697945.3 Frankliniella occidentalis
GCGCCCGGGGGAGCATGGGAAGCATCCCCCGGGGCGCCTGATTTTCATCCCCGAGGGGACGGGTATGCAGCGCCCGGGGGAGCATGGGAAGCATCCCCCGGGGCGCCCGTTTTCATCCCCGGGGGGAAGGCGAGATTTTTGGATGAGTATTCACACCTGAGGGATGAAAACACACCCAAAGTGCCGAATTTGGATGAGTATTCAACCTACTTGAATAACAGTGCGAGCGGACTTTGTCTTTTGTCTGCAGAAGCTGCCCGTGGCCGTGTCGGTTGGAGCTACGATTGAGTGGCCAATACAGAGTCGTGTCTTTTGGCTAAGCCCTCCGTCAGAATGGTCAGAAACTGATGATAAAGGTTTTGTCGGGCGCGTCGATCGATATCGATCAAGTTTCGACGTTGTCGTAAAATTCACGTCTAATTCTATTTTCAGTTCTGACTCGGGATAATATCACCCTTTTGCTTCATCGGCATCGCATACAGTGACCATGACACCCATTTTACACTGAAAAGCAAAGGAAAGGAAAGGAGAGGGGGGGGGCGGAGATGTAATTATTTTCAAACAATCGAATTATAATTGGAGGCTCTCTTGTAAAGCGTGCGTGCGAAATATTCATTTTGTTGCTGGTATGGAAACATGGCGGGCAGCGAGGACTTGCAGTCAGAACTCTTGTGCTAAGTAAGTATACACTAGGGTCGGGTGGGGCCGGGGTCCGGGGCGGCAGGTCCCGGTCCACCACCGCCAGCGCAGCCCGCGGCTCAAACTTTTGGAGGGCTGTCGGGCCGGACTCGGCAGGCCCCCCCACACCCCAACCACGCCACTCGCCGCTCGACCAACCCTTAGACTGTGATTGTGAAGAGAGCAGGGGATGCGCCGTGGGGGATTCTTTTTCCTAAACTGGGTAAAAGTAGGTTTTGAATGTACATGGCGTCTGGACAAAAGAGGAATGGGGAAGTGAAGGGTTTCGGACTGCACTCTAAATTTAAAGGGACAATTCTGTTCCTCAAGAGGCAACGTTTTCGTGCACATATAGACCGGACGTAATTTTGTTCCTTAAAATGTTTAAAATGTACAAATTTGGGGACAAAATTTCATTGTCCTTTTACATTTAGAGTGTGGAATGTTGGACTAATTGTCAGGTCTCGTCAAGAGATCCGTGCTGCCAGCACTGGTGGGTGTTACGAGTTACGAGGGGTGGTTCAGCCAAGGTGTTATAAGTCCCCGAAGTTCTTCCGAATAAACCTCCTTAGCACGTTCCCTGCGGCTCATTTTTGGTCCCTATGACTTAACATGGGACCGAAACCACAGTTGTCCTGCCGCAGGGAACGGGAACGTGTTCGGGCTGTCCAGCTCCCTCCTCCCCGAGCGCGCGCGCGCGCGCGCACACACACACACACACACACACTGTGTGTCCGCCCTGGGTGTTCCGCTTTCGGGTGTTCCGCGCGTGTTGTTCCGCCCCTGGTGTTCCCGTCCCGAGGTGGGACAGGATCGGCCGGGAGGGGATGGCGCCGGCAGCTTCCCTTCCAGAGAGCAGCCACGGCGAGGGGTTGGTATTGATTTTCCCAACAGTGCGCCGCCCCCTACCTCTGCCCCTACCGCCGCCCCTACCGCCGCCCCTACCGCTGCCCCTGCCACCGCCCCTACCACTGCCCCTTCCCATGGCACCCTACTGGCCCCCAAGCGCCGCTCCCGCTCGTACTCTACGGCGTCACCCCCCACTCTACTCCGGCGCTACTACGCCGGCGGGGGCAGCAGTAGTGCCTTGGCTCCTGGCGCTCCTCGCCCCACTCCTACCTCAGCGCCGCCTCTCTTCTGTTTGTGTGTATCCCTCGCGCCGTTTTATTGGCAGTGCTTTCTCTGGACCCCCACTTCGCCCCCACCCCGCTCTCGCCCGCACTCACTAAAACATAAAGCCAACCCTGACATTTTCATCCGGCAGAAATTCCATACATAAGGCATTATTCAATATTGTCAGAGTTCTCAAACCCTCTCATCAAAGCAAACTTACAAAGGGGCACCAATACTTGTCCTTTATACAAAAAGCGGATCAGGGGGTATTGTGTTCTCTGGTCATTCGAGATGGATAAGAAATGATAAGAAAAATAAGACCATTGGAGAGGAAAAAGGGACTGATGTGCTTTTGAAAAAAAAAAATAACTGGTATAATGAATGAAAATTAAAACATTTCTACAACACACTCTTGGTTCAAAAGTAGCAGTTTTTGTCAAAACCTACGGCGCGTGTAATCTAGTAGCACCAGTGCGATGATGCACATCAAAATGCGCTTAAAAGGTCCCACATTTTGGCATGATTAGTGCGCACGAGAGCGTAAAATATTAATTACATGAGCGCGATGCGTATGGAATGCGTCAAAAATGTGGGACCCTTTCCAGCTCAATTTGATGCGCATTTATACGCATTCGCGCTACAAGGGTAAAGTTTAAGCTCTCAAGCTCGATTCAGAAGCCCCTCGGAAGCGGCAGTGTTTTCAGGCCCGTGGCGGGTCGACTTCGATTTCGCTTTACGTCGCGCGAACACGTTTGCTGTATCGAACAGAAGAACGGTCCCCCGGTGTGCGGTCATTGTGTTTCCCACTCTGGCTAAAAGTCCCCCCCC
>NW_026267199.1:1259508-1261784 GCF_000697945.3 Frankliniella occidentalis
AGGCGGGCCGGGTGGGGCGGGGCAGACAGAAGCTTTGTGCTACTTACCACAACGGCGACGTGCCTCGGCCTCGGAGTCCTTCTCACCCTGCACCGACCCGGCCCGAGCCTGGCGGCAAAGCAGTCACAAGTTTTACCAAGAAAACTGTCCAAGTGAACTACTTGGCGGTTTGTGCTGTTGTAACGCAAAAAATTGCCCCCCCCTCCCCCCTTTATGCATTGAATGTGTCGGTGTGTACCCACGATGAGGTGGTAGGTGAGCACGTGGAAAACGAGTAATTGTTGAAGATATCACCGGAGCGCAAATATATGTCGGAAACCTAAAAAAATCTAGGCGAAGTACTAGGCCACACTTTTGGGAATTTGGGTGAAAGAGAGGTCCTAAATCATGTGATGAACTGAAGTTCGGCCAGCTTAAAGGGACAAAGAGGGGTACGTTTTTTCTTGCACTATTTAAGCAAAGTTGACACTGGAAAAACAAAAGTAGGTCACGAAGGGTTTAAATGCCTTTACAGAGGCATTAAAAATCAGCACCCCTGCAAAAGGCATTAAAACTGCCGAAAGGCATAAAAATGTAATGCCTCTGTTTGGACACTTTCGTGCCTTTGCGAAGGTATTAAATTTAACACTCCTAGAAAGGCATTGAATCCTACCTTTCTCTTTCCAGCAGAGCCTCGACCTGTCTAGCGACGCCGCTTTCCATGTCTATACATACATGCCCCGCTCGGGCCGCCACCGCCATACCATCAGCACCGTCAGGGCTGGCCGACAGCCTGACCAGCAGCCTGCCCAGCAGCCCCGCCAGTGTCGGCGAGGGGGTCTAAAAATGTAATTTCCCGAGTGTCACCGAGGATGAATCTCTCCTGAAGGCCCATCACTTTGCGGGGCCGGCGCGGCGCTTGTGTCTCCCCATCCCTCCATCTACCCCATCCCCTGAACAGACCCTCAGCCCTTCCCCTCTTTCTCTCCATACCGAAGGTCTCCTCGGCCCTTCGGCTGTGGACTTAAGTTGACCCAGGGTAAAATAACCATGGGACTGTCCAAAGTAAAAGAGTTTTCAGGGACTCCATGCGGCACTGGAGTATCTTCAAGTCAAACACTATCTCTTGGAAAAACTAGCAAAAATCCAGTAGGGTTTTTCACAGAATCGAAAATGGACAAGTAGAAATCGTCAAGAAGTGACAAAGCGGAGCTGGAAACTAGTACGCATGAGATTTTTGCGGAGTCCGGGATCCTCTTCTTGCATAAAATAACAATAACATTCGTATAATATGAAACTACCGAAAAAACCGTCAACACCCGAATCAACTCCAATCAATTTAAGTCCAGCAAATAAGAAATTATGGTTGACGGGAAACATCTGTAGTGCGACCATGATTTCCACATTTAAATACGTTTTCATTGAAGAAATTAGGATTGAAACAAACCGCACAGAATCTTAGTTGATGATTGCCCCGAAAGTTGGGTTAATGCCCGCAAACACAGTTTTAATATTGGTGATGGTAAGGGCTAGAGAGTGAAAGAGAAAATGCTATTGAACATAATCCGATAACTGTCCTCAACTGTATTATTGACTTACCTTAGGTGCAAGTGCTAATGTTACTGCGTTTATAGGTTATGGAATCAACACGTTGCCGAGGGTCTGAAAATATCGACGATAACTTCTGTTTTCAAAAAGCTTATGTTGCACATTTGTTAATCCGTCGACACCCTTGGCTTACTTTGGTGTGCTCAGCATTATGAGTGCGTGACACTTTTAACTGCAACACGTAACGCACCGGCTGCCGACCCGTACCAATCACTGCCACCAACATCGCCCCGCCTACCTAGCGACAGCGACCGAGCTAGCGACGGCAGACTCGCCACGCCAGCGCCGGCCAACAGAAAGCGCAGCGTCCCCCCAAAATTTTCTTAGTCCCAAAACTTTCGATCGCGTTTCGCTAATCCCCTTTCATAGAGTTTCGACGGCGCAGTGGTATATCAGTCACGTGGCAATCAGAGATCGCAGATTCGGATCGAATATCCTGAGCTTGTTGCTTGTTCGCTTTTCTTCACATCCCGACTAGACTTGCGCGCCATGACTCTGGCACGGCGAGCAGTTAGTTAGGTCGTTGCTTACAGTTAGGCACCTGAGACTCAAGGTCGGCGGTTCTTCGAATCTCTGTCGCAGGGAATTTTTTTCTCTGGCCACAAAATTTCGAGTGGAGTCAATTCACCAGCCCAGTGCGAAAAAATAATTAAATCGACATCGAAACGACGTCGAATCGACTTAGTTTT
>NW_026267199.1:1267789-1273972 GCF_000697945.3 Frankliniella occidentalis
GGGGAAGGGGGGGGGGCATGGTTTACCTCGAGGGGAAGGTACTGTGGCCAAGTTCCCCCGTTTCGATTTCGATTCTGCTATATGCAGAATGCCTGGAATTCCGCGTGGGGCAACGCGCAACGCGGGCCAAGCAAACGAATGTTTGGAAGTATTACTTACAACTTACTAGAGATTTCAGGATAGGTGGGTTGGATTTATCAGAAAGAACTGGCAAATTCGATTAGGGTTTAAAGTAAGGTATGCTTCACGCCCACTCAAGAATTTGTGAGCTGCCACTAGATTCATTCCCCGCCATCCCCTCAGCAGTACTTTAAATCAGGGTTGTTAGAAGTTCTGAATTTTCATTCTCACTGACTTTTCCCTGAACGATTTTTACTTCCTTTTTAGACAAGTAAACAGTAGTCCAAGAAACAGGAGGAAAACATGACTTTTTATTATTTTTTCCCTGATATTCTTGGCTATTTCACATTCATTTGCAAAGAGGCAGTCAACAAATTTTACTGATTGCAGCCTGCTTTTTCCTGACTTCCCCGACCCATTTTATAATTTTTGACCTTCCCTGACTTTCTTGGTCTGTAATCACATCACTCAAAATTCTCAACATGGGAGAACTAACAATAGTAGTTCAGTGATTTGACAGGACTTTATAGCAGTTTTTATTTCCTGAAAAGTTGAATACTTACGATATACTTCAACATGTTTGACAATAAATGCCACAAGTCCTGTAAAATCGCTGAATTACCCATCATGAGTTGATCTGTTGTTCTATAGGGATCAACAATAACGGTACAATTTTGTACAGTGTGTATGCAGCTTAAAGTTAAAATGAATAAAGTTCAGTTCAACTGGCGCCAAACACAATGTGGAGTGAATCTGTAAGCCTGGAACAAATGTTTCACTGGAGCAGATAGGATTCGAGAAATGAAGGATAGAAAAGATGTAACAAAGATAAACACTTTTATATACATATGCAAGTAACATAGTTGTCAGACATCAATGAAGTACATAAAATATGCATCCAGCAGACAATTCAAGTATATGACATGGGGATGGGGATGCACCTTTGCCTAAACACAGCAAAAATACGTGTTAGGGGTTATATTGTTCCCTTTTTTCGTATTTTAATGTGTACAAGGGCCCTTCTAACAGCAGAGTTAATTTTCTCAAAGGAGCAAAACTTTGGAAACTTGTAGGGGGTGCCTCCAGGTATTGTTTTGATACAGGACACTTGCATTGCAGATGCATTGTTTGTTAGGGCAAAATGTGTAGCCTATTCAAGTTAGTTTTTAAGGCAGCCCACACACAGTAAAACATTCATAAAAACGTTGCATTGCACAGGTTCACTTACTTTAGAAAGAATCAAAAACTTTGCAATTGCAATAAATTTTTAACAATGCAAAGTGTCTGCTTTACAAGTTGTGATGAAATAGGTTTGTAGCCTACAAAGTCCCTCAATACTTTATTGGTAAGGATCTTACATATTTTACCGTACATGCTTCAAAGGTATTGCTCTCAAGAGAAAATTCAAAATTTCCCTCCATGTAGGTATCATACCTGTACTACAATCTCAATACTTTGGAAGCACACACGAATAACTTTGAATTTAATTAATTAAAACTGACCCCTCTGTTATCAGTTACTGGTTGGTGATACATTACTGTAGTATTAAGGATATTCTTGCTGCTAAGGCACATCGGATAAGTAAACCATAACACTAAGTTCGTTTTCAAGTCTGCCCTCGCACATCACAATATATGGCACTGGACATGACTGCTAGACAAAACAAAACAAAAATACAAATATTAAAAATAAGGCACCTGGCAAAATAGTTACATTGAGGTTTCATTCAGAATTCCTCGACAAATTGAATTAAGCTGAAAAAACAGAAGAAATAAGGTAACAACTAATGAGAAGTTTCCAGTGAAGAACCTCCCGATACAAGGTTAAATTAGGGTACAATCAATTATAAAAACTAGTCAGACATTAACCACCTGTAACATGATTCTCCTCGCATAAGATGGGTTAGACTACTTGTATGAAATAACAACAGTTCATTACTTTATGACTCACATTATATTGAGCAACTTATGCAAGAAGAAGACAAAGAGAAGGAACTCATGATCCATGAATGTAAGGCCAGCTCACAAACTGAATGTCTCAGACCAAAAGTTCAAGTATGTGATCAATAATTCACCATGAGCCATTAATCAAAGATGAGTTCCAAAAATACAGTCTCTTCAGAATTTCACAAAATACATGTGAGTTGTTCAACTTAAGTTTGTGCTCCATTCAGCAACTCATAAAGAACATTGGCACCTCTACTTCTGGTGGTCCTAGTAAATAAGAAATTCAAGCAGAATGACTCATTAGAAAACAAAGCTTTGTGTTTTGCTTCATTTTTATATTTGATCATGAAAAGGGAGGTTGATCAACCAAAACCCCAAACTGAGGACTATATCATACAAGAAAATAGCGGTAACAATAACAGACATAGATAATTTTCAGTAAAAAAATAAAACTTTTACACTTTAACATAATTACAACTCATCAACCTAGTAATTGATCAAATGAATGAGTGCTTAGGAACTTTCTAAACCAGCAGCACCATCATTCATTTTGCTTAATCATTACCTTAAGGGCAGAATAGGAGGTTTAGTCATGATAATCACACATTACAGATATATGATTATTACAAAGACGGCAAGGTGCAACAACTCATAAATTGCATTAATGTGTAGTCTTTTTCATCACAGGACTCATCTCCAAAGCCAGTAACCATTTAGTAAGTTACTAACATTAATATCTAACCTATTCTTAACACAGCAAGAAACAGTGCCCAAATATAGGCTCTGAAGCAGCCTAGAATGATCTATCAAATTAAAGAGAATAAGACAGCTAAAACTAAAAACTTATGAATTGATAGATTTACATGCCTGACAAGATGCATCTCATACCATTGGACAGTGTAACAGCCCAACCACAGCCAGAAGATGACAAATGTGACTGCAGAAATTATGGGGACAGAACATAACAAAAGAGATACAGCACCATGACAAATTCAAAATAATGTGATGATAAATTTATGATAATAAAAAATGGAAAATGGATGAGTAAAAATAAATTTTACATAAGGAGAACTTTGACCAGATGAATCATTAGAATATGTGTTTAAGAAAAAGAATGACACTTGCAAGACATTTACATATGAAACATGTCAGTCAAAATGAGCAAATGGTACAAATCAAAGCAACTATGTATTAAAAGCTTCATTGTTAGGCAACAAATTCTACAGTGAGGAGAGATCTTCTGATACTTAAAATATAAGTTGCTTTGTTTCTATATTTATTTATTTATATTTTTTTTTTACTGAACTTAGTAAATTTAGACTAGACAAAAAGCTTTGTCAGCAGAATAGACCATGCTAATAACAAAACCTGATACGTACAGCCGATTTGCTCAAGCATATTAAGTCTTCAGTGAACTCAAAAATAAGAAAGAGAGCTTTCTCAAGATACTAGAAGTGAAAATGCAATTTAAAAACAAATTCACCCATCACATGAAGATTAGACCTTAAAGACTTCAAGAAGCAACAGCTGAGTCTGTTACCGATACTGGATAAATTACTGAGGGAGTCTGTTTAAGAGATTCATTAGTATTATTACTTGGAGAGTTGTCCATAGCAGTGGGATTTGACAAGCCATTACTTGTCCCACTTGTACCAGTTGATGTATTTGGGCCTGATTCACCAACAGCTGAGGCATTACCCTGAGAACTAGTATTGTAAGCAATTTGGTTCTTACTGCGCAGCTCAAAAACTTGTTGAATAGCTTCTCGAAAGCATAGGAAGTTATAATCAATGACACCTAGAAGAAAAACATTTGGGATTTCAGCACCAAACAAACTCCCGAAACTAGAAGTAAAGACATTTGATCAAGAAGAACTTTGTGGACTAGAATGTAGCACCCACCTTGACGGTCAAAATTAGCTTCACGCAAAATGCAGACTAGAGCTAAAAATTTGTTCACTTCTCTCAAGTAGAGTATGGTACCATTGTTAAGCTTGATAAGGCTGGAGCTCTGGGAGTCAAAGGCTGCCGCCTCTGCATCTTCATGTAAACTGTAAAATCATATCTGAAGTAAATAAATTGAAACACTTCCCTTGGTTTAAGTAGCTGTAAATTCTGATGTCACTAACCCATAGATGCAAGACACATCAATCACAACATCAATCATGTCACAGCATAACTCATAGCTCTGCATGTCAACAGGTGAAAAATCAGTGGCAATATATATCTTTGAGACCACATCAAACAGAAAAGCTTTCTCAATGGCTGAATTCTAGAAATAGAAAAAGTATCTCACTGTAGATCAGATTTTGTCACCAAGTGTACAGAAAGATAGTTAGGATAACATACCGAAATCAAAATATTCAGCAAATTTTCAAGTGTAGGAAGTTGAGGGATGAGTTTCTGAACAACTTTGCTGAACGCTTCAAATATACTGTGATCATAAATTGATGTTAGATGGAAGCTCAAATGAATTTGGTCCTGACCTGAAAATGATGGCAAATTAAATATTTGGAGAAGCTCAACTTTTCAATTGGTTTGACCAAAATAGAACAGCAAACATACCTGATTCTTGCAAATCATCATTAGCTCTTTGATGAATGTCCCTTTGAGTTTCCATTTTGTAGTCATCAGATAAGCCATCAACTTTGTGAATAAAGACCTCAAATCTTATACTAGGGTTCACCTTGTGGGCCTTGGTCACAGTCAGGTGTAGCCGATTAAGTGCATCGTTGTATTCATCCTGAAAAGAATTACTGTATTTGTATTCAATTGTCTTGAAAAGTAAACTAGACTAAATCTTGAAGTAAAAGTAAAACATACTTGAGCATCTATTACAAATACAAGAGCACCACAGCCCCCAAATATCATGTCTGAATCGAATGTTGGATCAAAAAAATCGATTTGACCCGGAAAATCCCAAATTTGAAACTGGACAAATGATGAATTAGAAATATCATCTTTGATAATCTTGTTTGTGCTTTCAAGAAATAATGTTTCATTTGGTGACATTTTGTGAAACACCACTTTCTGGATTGAAGACTTGCCACTCCTGGAGGAAAGAGATTTGGTAATGAAATGGATGTGGGTTGAATGGAGGTTAAAGAGCAATGTTAATTCCAAGAACGTCACAACACGTACCGACGTAGTCCCATGAGAAGAATTCGCGGCTTTTGCTCGCCAGTGAGCGGTCCCGCGAGGCCTTCTCCATCGCCGTCAAAGGGTCCATAGCCAAACTCCTTGGGAAAGGATCCGACGTACTGGGTGTACTGATCCTCTTCGTCCTGTTCGTACGACTGGAAAGAGAAACAAGAACGTGAGACCAGTGCCTAGGAGGCAGGCTGTATAAGAGACCGAACTAAGACGCCATGCAGCGGCCAAACAGGTGTGTGGCCATCGATAGCCTGATATTTTTGACAGAAAAGTTGTACGACTTTGAGGTTAGAACGCACTCATCTTAAGTAACGATCTGGAAGAGGTCTTAAGAAGTGGTACAGAAATAGTGTACACTAGTTGGTGTATAGCTTCCAGACAAAATCATATGATACAAGAAACAACTTTGAACTTATCTGGGTACTATTAGACAAACATCACAAAGTGAACATTGACTCACCATGTTGAGTTGAACCTTGTCGTTTCTCAGTATCTGCATCAACAAAACAAAACATCACTTATTCGTCATCCCATGACCATGTGACCGGAAACCCGCCGAAGCGCGCGGACATGGCGCGACGGAAGAGTATTTGTATCCAATATGTAAAAATTTAGGATAGCATCATAAGGGGGTAGAACTCAGTCAAACTAAAATGTTTTCACTAACTTCAATTACAAAAATTTTTAAACAGTTTTAAAACCCGCTTTATAAGTAAACGTATCGGACATGAAATATCGTAAGAGCAACGAATTGGGGTTCGGCGTTTGTAGCACTGGGACTTTTCTTGAGACAGATATGACTATTTGCAGTATCGCTCAAGGGCGCCTTCAGCTCAGATTTTTGAACGGCTTGTGTTGTAGTGATTAAGTCTTGAGAAAGGGCCGACGGCGTGTAATTTCCATAACTAGGTAAAGCCAAAGCTTAAGGCTGAGCTAGAGCTCCCACTCTTAAGCTGAAAAAATTT
>NW_026267199.1:1274132-1275919 GCF_000697945.3 Frankliniella occidentalis
ACACAAAATGCCTCAGTTGGAAGACAGTAGAAAAGGGAGGCTTCGACAGGATCCCATTATTATTTTTTCCTTGAGTTTTAAGTGAAGGACATTGAAGATTTAGAGTCAGAACAAATTTGACATTAACAGTAATTCAAAAATCGAGTTTCACTTTTACTGTCCTTCTGTCTATGTTGAGTTTCATTAACCTTAAGTCAACTTGTACTCATGCGGAATGAGGTTATGTGATGGTTTACGTTTGGCACCTTTCCGCTCCCTTCCCTTCGCTCCTCAAATCTCACATCCTCCTCCCTTCGTTTTCTTCGTGATTTCGTTTCTTACCCCGCTCGACTTACTTTTTTACGAATCCCACCTGAGTTTTATGTTTTGCCAACATAACAACATTCTATTTCGTGACTTACTTCTGTCATTTGTATTTGAATATTTATGCCAATACGTCATCTGCATAAATTAAGTTTACTTTTAAAGTCATAATGAAAAGTTGTTTTATGGCTCACATGCGTTTTCTTTAGATTGAAAGCCATAAGGTAGCGCTTTGTCCATACTGGTCAGTTGCCTACCCTGCCGAATCCCAACTTGGTTCGGCCTGGTGCCCCTCGGAGTGAGTTGTAAAGGCTTCGCAGATTAAACTTAAGCTATAGCTATAGAGTAAGAGGGCTCAGCCAACCAGAACATTTTTACTGCGTTTTTAACCGGGCTCCGATTCACTAAATTTTATTACTTTGTGATGTTACACTCACATTGATAATTTTGTCTGACACAGCAATTTATTACTTCTTTCCACTTACTTGTCTAGGTCTAGATGTGTTGGTGGCTCTCATAAAATGGGAGCGTTCCCATGTGACTCCTTGCTTCTTTGACAAAAGTAAACTTAGTTTTGGTAAAGAAAATATTTTAATCATACTTTATTTGAAAATTTATTATTTGAATCGACATGGTGAACTATTACATGGTTAGTGAAGTACAATATGAAAATTTATCTCCAGTAGGAATGTTTTTAAAGCCTGGTGATATTACCAAGGCAGGGTCTTACCCTCCCACTGAACAAATGTGTTATGGTTTTCAGGTTTGAGATTATAAAACACATTCAGCATGCTCCTCACACTATCTTCAACCTTAAGATCTGCAGCACTTGTCCCCATGTCTGTTTGAACCCATCCTGGATGCACACTCAAAACTAGGATATTCTCAGGTCCAAGTTCAGAAGCTACTGAACGAGCTGCCATATTCAATGCAGCCTAAAATAAAACAAAAAGAGAATTGTTATTCAAAGCAGTAACATTTCTGATTTTTCTGAAACTACCCAACACTTCACTTACCTTACTTTCCCGATACTCAAACCATCCTCCAAAATCATTGTTTGACACAGAACCAAGACCTGAAGAAATGTCTATAATGGCTGCACGAGACCAACCCATTGGAGAGGACTTATTGACCTCAGCTGCTTTTTTCAGTAGAGGTCGTAATGCCTGTCAAACAAATAAAATTCCAACTTGTCTATCTTGTTTGCAGACTTTAATAACTAATAAGTCATTGCATTACCTTAATCAGAAGGATTGGAGCTACTGTATTGGTGCGGTAAACATCAATCATATCCTGAGCATTAACTAACGAGAGGCTGTCCTTTTTGCCACGATTGATACCAGCATTGTTGATCAGAACATTTAAACCTTTATTACCAACAATGTCGCTGACCTTACTAGCAACACCTTCAAAGCTGTCAAAGTCAAGAACATCTGAAACAAGATAATAAAAAGATTATTTACAGATTATTACATTTTTACGAC
>NW_026267199.1:1282254-1282629 GCF_000697945.3 Frankliniella occidentalis
ACTAGCTCTGAAAGTTAATATGTTAGCTCTCTTAGCTAAGAATTAGCTAGGAGAGCTAACATTATAATTTAAGGCCATATTAGCAAATGCATTTGCTAATTTACCTAAATTTTTTTCGTGCCGACCCTAAATAAATAACTTTTGCTTTTTTTTTTGGAAAAATAAAATCGTAGTGTTTCAGCACGGTCCCTCTGCTGCTGTTGTATGACCCCGATGACATCGCCTGAAGTCAACTGTTACAGTTTTAAAAACGAGACGCACATTTTTTTTCTTTCTATCCCCCTACGCGGTGCGATCATACACACATATATACGGGTGGATGCTCCTCGTTGACAGACCCCAACGGCCCCCTCTCTGGCCCAGCGGGGTCTGGGG
>NW_026267199.1:1289285-1295201 GCF_000697945.3 Frankliniella occidentalis
CATCCAGTTCCTCTTCCCCAACATCCGACCCCCTCCTCCTCCTTCCCCTGCTCCCCGCCGGGCCCACGGCCGCTCTGAGCCCCGCTCCGCCCGGCCCGCCCCTCCCGCTCGGCTCCCGCACGCTCCGCTCAGTCAGTGGGCGGCCGCGGACGGGTTGAGAGTTAGCTGGAGCAGGTCGAGCAGAGGTCGCGCGCGCGCGTGAGAGTGAGTGAGCGAGCAGAGTGTGACAGTGTGTGTGCCAGTGTTGTGACATGAGCGTGACGTGCCGGTGCGTGTGACACCGTGTGACGGGAGCGTGATGCCCTGCGCTGGGCGTGATGGCCGCCCCGCGGAGCGTGCGGAGCGTGAGCGCCCTGAGCGTGCTGCTGCCCTCCTTGTGCTGCGCCCTGAGTGTCCTTCTTGCAGCGCCGCCCGGCGCCGCCTCGGCCGCCTGGAGTCAGATCGAGTCCTGCGCCGGCCGCTGCCCCTTCCAGGTGAGTCCTCCTGGGGCTCGTCGCCTTGGCCTGGCGCCCCCCGCGGCCGATGTTGGTCCCCCGCACAACGCTCGCACATCCACCCTCTCTATACTTCCCCCTCAAACCGTGTGCGCGAGGAACGACTGTCATAAAAGAACAACAAGTAGAAGAACAGCAGGCAATTTGACGACGCATTGCATAAATTGGTCCATCACATCACATGCGCCGCCGCCCCCCCCCCTCCCCCACTCCCTGTACTTGACTGTACCCTCCCGCTGCTCCGTGCGCGGCCGTCTCCCCATAAAGGCTAAAGTGACCGGGCCGCCACTAATTCAGTCACAGAAATTTGACGCCGGCTTTTCGATACCCCCCGCCCCCCTCTCCACCTCCCATTCGCCCTGGCTCTCTATCGCGTTCAATTTCTACCCCGGCAACTCCCCACATTACGTTTTGCTGCTCAAGTTTAATGGGCTGTAATCTCGGTAACTACACCCAACCCTCCAACTTTTGCATACAACTACACTTATTTCTAAAACAAGAAATATCTCGAGGGGGCATCACTCTCCCCAGTCAGTGTGACGAATCCAGTCATTTTCAGTGTCACTGTTCACTCACATTCCAATACTGTCGTGAACCTTAAAATCTGTACTTTAATAGTGTTAATTTGTTCAATTTTCCACTTTGGGGTGCAATTTTTTTCCTCCAGTCAATTTGTTTCTGACAAATCACCAGTGGTACGACACTCGTTTGGCAAGTGGTGTCCCACTTTGAAATATCATTACATGAGCGTCAGTCCTGGCCGCGAACAGAGGGTGCGTCAGCGGCCCAGGGCGTGGGCCGGGGCCTGGGCCCGCCGCGGCGACCAGAGCAAAGATTGACAGAGACGGTGCCTGGTCCAGGCCCGGGCCCGGGGCGGCACCGACGGGACGGGACGGCACACACACAGGTCAACTTCCGGTGGGTGTCCAGCGGGTCGTGGAGTGGCGCAGCGCCGCCCGGCCCCGCACGGCAAGTCATGCGCATCGCGACTGTACTCTATGCCTGCCGCGGGCCGCGGGCAGCCGCGGGCCGCGGGCAGCCGCGGGAGCGGTACAGAGCAGGCGCCAACGCCAACCCAGGGCCGGAGGCCGGGTATTCGCTGTCGATAAAACTTGTAATTCATGACAAAAATTTAAATTCCAAACGGTAGCATCTGAGGAGATGTCTTCTGCTCCCGGCTCCGATTTGACACTTCTTACGTCTTCCTGCTCCCAAAGTCAGTGAAATGCCCTGCCGCCGACAGAGATCTCTGACGGAGCCTGCTTTGGCACACAGTTGTTATGTATCTTAATGATGAACACTCTGCGGGGGTGGAGCCAGCCCCAACCCGCCGGCTCAGGTGTGTACCTGTCCTGTCGGGAGCCAGGTACCGGCCCGCCCCGGGGCGGGTGTGAAGGAGGAAGCAGCGCCCTGCACTAATTGGTTGGTAGTATCTCTCTCTTTTTTCTCTTTTGTAAACCTGTGATCACTCTTTCTCCCTTGCTCTGCTGCCGTTGAGTGACCGCTAGAACCCCCTTCAACAGAAGAGAGGGAAGCGGTCATGGTCTGCTGCTCGCTGCTTCCGAAAACTTCTCGTCACCCTGGTTCGGATCCTCCCCTCCACGAGTATTCCTCCCTCTGGGTGCGCTCGGCCCCGCCCTCCGCCGAGGATGTGTCAATCTGTTTTCATTCCGTGACGTAACGATCCTCCTCCAGTCGCTGGGGTGTGAGTGAGATCACCGAATCACCGTGTCGGGACCGGCGTTTTATAAATCAAATACACACACACACACACACACACACACACACACAAACACAGAGGAAAAGAGAGCCCTTAGTATATCGTAGAGTAGCACAGTCATTAGTCTCTTCAATAGGGTGGAGATCATTTATTATTCTGCTTGAACATTAAATAGAAATGGATTTTGCAGAGCAGGTCATTGTTGTTTTGTGGAAAGGGAGGGGGTGGCGTAGCCAAACCGAAGCAAATGCCAATACTGCCCAAAACAAACAGTGGAGAGCTGAGAGGAGAAGCGGCTTCACGCGCCGCCCTTCTCTCGGGTTCACGCCATGCGTGCCGATCAGGCAACGGGCGCGGCGCTGGTGTGTGCATGTTGCCTATAGGGCAAGGCGCGGATGCAACCGGCTCCACACTGGTAGCCACGCCGCCACCCCTGGGCCCGGGCGAGCTGAGGTCACGGTAACGCTCCCGTCCCCCCCGCTCGCCCCTGGTCCGCGCTGGCCGTGCATGGGAACGGCCCGGCCCGGCGGCCGGCACTTGTCGGGATTCTGTCGTGTCCGGAGCTAATGTCCCGTCATGCGATCCTCGGCCGGCGGGTCGGGGCGGCGACCACAGCTCGGGAGGGCAAGCAGGGCAAAGAGCCCCCTTTCCCGTGAGATAGGGAGGGCGCATCGGCGGGCGATCGGCGGGTATCGCTCACAAACCGCTGCGTTGCGGTGCGGGAAGCCCGATTTCATTCTCTCCGTGGTCGTCAGTGGAGTACTTTTACGAAATCGGCCACATCGATAATTATTAATCAAGCAGTGCACCGTAGTACACCCGGTAAAACCATTCCATATCGTGCGAGCCTAATTTGAGCGGTGGGAATATTTGCACCTCCTGATTATGCATTCTCTGTGATTTCTCTCACCCCCCCCCCCCCCCCTTTCCTGCTCCGCCCCGTTTGTGTTCCAGGTGACTTGCCGCCCTCCGCCACCCATCTGTTGCCCCGGCGAGGCGCTCACCGGAGCATGCACGCTCGTCGCCCTCCCCCCTCCTTTTCCCTCATCATATCTCCCTTCCTCCTCAACTTGCGCGTTTTCATCTCTTTTCAGTCCCCGGCAGGAAGCGTCCGGCGCGTGGGTGCGCCCTGCGCCCGCTGCTAATCTGTGGCTATCTGGTTCCATCCCGAATTCTCGGCCGATCCCTTACAAGCTCCCTCCTAAACGGCTCGTAAAGCGACCGAAAGGGATCGGGTGGACAAACCTCGGCGGCGGGACCATCATGTTCGCAAGAGTTAGCTTTCGGTCTGGTTCATATGTGCCACCTCTCTTACACTTTTTCTCCACTTTGGAATTATGGATCCCTAAATTTATCTTATAATTTTTGGTAGTATACAGGGTGGGCGATCTACGTCGGACGTTTTCCTATTAACACTGTATACCGCATGCAGGCGTGAGGAAGGGTTGCAAACTCGCACTAGACCATAAGGCGCCGTCGTGAGACGGCAAGCCTGCCCGCACGCCTGCATGCGGTACAGTATAACCTGAGACAAGGGTTAAGCGTCGAGGAAAAAGGGGAGTGGGTGGCACGTTTCCTACTGGTAAAGACAGTCTTGGGGACTGTCTAAAAAGTTCGACATAGTTCGATATATGTCCCTTCACCAAAGAACATCTTCATAACATCGCAGGTTTTGAGTGGTACGAAGTTGCCCGACGCCCCCAACTGACGGAATGACCACACTCCTTCCCATTCACCTGCCCTGCTGCCCTCCTGTCCAGACCTATGGGGTCGCCATTGACGGGGCTACCCGCCGCCGGGTCTGAGCCGGGAGGCTACAAGTGCCTCGGTAAACAGAGTGTGCCCTCTTGCTCGCCCCACCCACTCTTCTCACCTTACCTTAGAAAGCATCACCTTCGTGTCGGCTTTCTCAGAAACTCACGTGGCGTTATTCCGGTCGCCGCGCGCGCAACCTCAACCCCCTTATGTTGTTGAACGCCAACTGAACTCTTATGTCTCTCACTCTGTTCCAGAACAAGACGGACGACGGCCTGATGGACGCTGCGGGCTGCGGCGCCGACTGCAGGATAGAACAGGTGAGCACAGGCGGTCAGCACGAGGTGTGTGCGCTCACAGGAGGGCACCTCGCCCGCGGCCCGCGGAGAGCGTGCGGGGCGACGAGGCGGGCGACGGCCTGCTGCGGCCGCGCGACCTCCTTGACGACCCTGCAGACGTGCACCACGTGCCGTCGAGGCGGAGGCCATCATTGGTCTGTCAAAGGGCCCATGCAGGCCCCGTCCGGGAGGGGGCCGCGGCCCTTGGTGACGCGACGATTATTAGGTCCGACTTATCATCGTTTACGGGGCGATATATTTCAACCGCGACAAATCTGTGCGGCCTGCTCCCGGTCTGGCACTGCCGGGGGAGGTGACTGGCCCCGGGGGGCGGCGTCCTCCTGCCACCCACCCGCGCCCCCTGCTGTGTTCCGCATCGGTCGGGTTCGGGCTTCAGAACAGAGTATTGCTCTGAAGGTTCAGCACTCGCACTAAACCCGACGACGAGTCGGCGTGCGAGTGAAACAGCGTCTTCTGTGGTCTGACGGGCGGATCGGGTGGGTCCGGACGGGTTCGCTCTTCCGAGGTTTGTCCAAGGACCATTGGGTTTGTCAGCGACGCATGCAAACCCGACCGATCCCGCGATCCGTCACACTTGCCTGATGCACTCCTGGCGACCCGGAGGCGGCCCTGCAACCTCGCCCTGACCGGAGGTGGCCCGCCGCGTGAAGGGCTGCTACCCGCCCGCCGCGGTCCTCGGCAGTCCCTTTCTCCTCTCACTCCCCATACACCGCGCGTCCTGTTTCCGGCAGCGTCCGGACGTTCCGGCCGGGTCGCGACGCGCCGGCCTGCCGTCCCCGTCCACTTCCGGCTGCCGCCGCGCGCAGCCGTACAGCGCCGCGCGCCGTCTCTGTGTTTGGATTCGTTTGGACGGACGGGGAGCAGGGTCGCAGGGAATGGCTTCCCTTGGCGCCCCCGTGCACCCCGCGCCGCCCCAGCGGTAAAGCGAAAGGCGTTAGGCGAGGTCGAGGTTCGCTGATCGCCGGGCCAGCGCCCCTAGCGCTGCTGGGGGAGAGGGGGGGCTCCCCCCTTGAAAGCGGAAGCTATTTGCCGCACCATTTGAGCCGGCGTGGCGGGCGGCGGGCGTGTTCGATATGGATGGTCGTGCTGGGCGCACTGGACGTCCTGCTCGCGGCCGCGAGGGGTGCGACAGGGTGCGGCGGGGCCGCCGGCCGCGGCGGTGAACAGGAGCTGCTGGCGACTTTTTGTTTACCCTCCTAATTAGGAAGTGGTAAATTAACGGATGCTGGGCTGCGAGGCGCGGTGGCGCGGCCGGGCCCCGCCGGCGGCAGCGGAGGGCGCGTCGCGTGGCGGAGCGGGGGCATGTATGTACCAGTTACCAGTTCAACTCCCCCAAGGTTTGGTCATTTGTCATTCTCATTTCGGAGTTGTGGTAAATTTAGCCGTAAAAGTGGAGCGAGCAAGAAGTAAGCGACCTAAGCGACGTTCGAATCGGCTAGGCTGGGCTCTCCGCGTGTGCGCCTGCCATCTAGGCAACCCCTCAGCTCGTGTGTGCACATGTTGCCTAAGTGGGAGGCGGCAGGCGGAGAGGCTGCTCGCATGCAGCCCGACCAACCCCGCTTTTATGCATTGCAGGTTTTCTGTTTTT
>NW_026267199.1:1295251-1298500 GCF_000697945.3 Frankliniella occidentalis
AGGGGCTCCCTTTCCGCCAGTTCGCCAGCACCACAGGAGTTCACAGCCACCCGCGCCATTCGAGTAAAGTCTCTGGAGAATCGATGATGCTCCGCAAACGGCAGAAACGAGTCATTGACCCAACAAGTACTGCGAGCAACAGAGGATGTCTATGGATGACATAATAAAGCTGACATGATTTTGAACGATAATGGACGATTTCCTCTTGAACAGACCACAGCTCGTCCCGGACCTCGCTCAGACCCTCAAACCCCCTACTGTTGCAGGTGCGCTGGTCCGGGAAGGGCTCCTCGGGCACCCAGGTGTGGGACCTGGATCACGGCCATCCCCAGGTAGAGGAGGCCCACCACCAGCAGTATCCGGACAGGAAGAGGTAAGTGTTGGTCTCGGCGGATGGGTGGCGGAAGGTCCTAAGTCCCGGACACCGACACCTCACCATTTAAGAAATCTAAGGACGTGTTTTTGACTTATTGCGCACCGCAGGATAACACAAGAAGGTCTCACACGAGGTCTCAACAAATGTCGATAGAGGTGCCCCCAAAATCAGCTAAAAATTACCATCAACGGACGCCTGTGACATCATATTCCTTTCTTTTCCGGTTTACCGTTTCTGACCGAATGTGTGCCGGTGCTGAGTCCGTCGGACTTTTAACTTGCATGCTTTCCAGACAACGTACGCCCTGCCAAACGTGAGACACGACACTTTTGTCACGCATTAAGAAGTGTCAGAAAAATCTTACTCGCTTTGGCATTCGGGGCACACGGATGGAAAAGTTTAACGCTTGGAATGTGTCTGTGTTGTTGCAGTAGCGAGCCGCGGGTAGGGGTCGGCCCAGGCCCCGGCTGCCCGCTGCACGCTCACGTCCATGACCAGGGCGGCGCCCACCAGCGCCTGCAGCGCCGCTCGCACTCCACACTCATCACCAGGGACTGCCAGGGCAACCCGCTGGAGCCGCCCGGCGTGCGCCTGTCGCCGGGGCCGCCGCGCCTGCCGCTCCGCCCGCCACCCCCGCCGCCCCCCGTGTGGCGCCTCGCGGACCAGACGCAGCCGCCGCCGCCTCCCCCGGCGGCCGACGTGTATCTGCACATCAACAAGCGCGCAGGGGAGCTCGCCGTCTCTGCAGAGACGCCCCGGGGGTTCGAGCCCACCGCACAGGAGCAGGACCTGGAGGGGCAGGAGGACCACCTCAGAGGTGAGGAGCCGGAACCAATCGGCATGACGAGCCACTCCAGGGAGGGGGCCGTTTCGAAAAAACAACACGTTCATCTCGATTTCTCTGCACGAATCTGGGGGCCATGATGAAAATTGGCAAGCAGGGCCGCATCTGCTACTACTTGTTGACCCAGATGGATTCATCTGAAGAGAGAGTAACCTCGATCGAGGTTACAGTTGACTGTAGCACCGATTCTGAATATACAGGATGGCCCACAAATCCCGGACGATTTCTTATTTATAGTGCACCGCGCAGGCGTGTTGACGCGTTGCCTGATCGCAAGGGGCAACGCGCCGCCGTTGTAAGAGGCGGTGGGCGGTAGGCAAAGTCCGCTCGGGGTTTATGCGGGCCACCCTGTAAGGCACAACCAGTGCTTCTCACGTCTGTTGTGTTGCAGGAATGACGCACGCCGACGGCCAGCTCATGTTCGGCGACGGCAGCTACCAGGCGCCCGCGGCGTTTAGGCACCTGCGGCCGCTCCGGCTGCCGCTCAAGAGCCCCACCATCGTGATCAAAGGCCCGCTCAAGGGCACCGCCTTCAAGGGCCCCGTGGCCGTGAGGCTACAGCCGTACAAGCCCGGCATGGGCATGGGCGCTCCCGCGTCGGGGTCCACCAAGGCCCGGCCCAAGCCCATGGTGACGCCCATGGTGGCGCGGCTCAAGCCCATGGTGGTCCTGGTCAAGCCTGCGGCCAGCAACAGGCTGCCCCAGGGCGGCAAGGGCCCGACGGGCGCCGTGCGGCCGCTGCCCCTCCGCGAGTGGTTCGCCAGCATGCTGGGCCGCATCTAAGGGCGCAGCGGTTGTCCACGCTCTACATATGGAAGGGCAATTTTGTATCCAGCGAGGTTGCGTTCGTAAGCACATCTAAATGGGATTCAAATTTTTCTCTAAACTAGACACAAAACCCTACGTTGTAACTTGTAACTTTTCAGATACAAATTTGCGTTCAATTGAGATGTGCTTAAGAACACATCTTCACTGGATACAAAATCGCCTTTTTCCTTTTAAAGTGTGGATTTGTAGGCGTATGAGACATCCTTCCGGATGTAATGAGTTTGGGTCGACTTATTTTATAAAATGGGCGCGGGAGGGGCGTAAGGGTAAGGCCCGTCGTTATACCAAGGTCCATCATCGCCATTTCTGTACAGTTTTAACTAAAGAAATAAAAATATTTAACTCGTTATTTCTCTTATAAATTGGCATTTGTTCATTTATGTACGTTTTTGTTTTGTTCGCGGAAAATGCGTACTGCAAACAACGTGTCCCCTATGAGGGTGCGTTGCCTTGCTGACTGCCGGAGCCTAAGCACGGTGGTGGTGAGGTGAGGCGCGTGCAGGGGATAAAGTTTGTTTGAGAGTTGGAGGCACGCCCCAACATTCAGCTCTCACCGCCTCAGTCATTATAACCGGCAGCCCTGGTGCTCTGCTAGTTCCGACCTGGCCTGACTCTGTGATGAAAGACCGCAACTGAAATAAACCGTGAGCTAACTAAATCACTAAATCGCCCGCCTAACGCGCATCGTACACAAATTACGCCATTTTTTAGGTGAAAGGGTACTTTTTCCAAAGCACTTCATCTCTACGCAGGGTTTTAAATAGAAGTGTTAAGAAAGGTCACGACAATGACCCACACCCACACCTTACCCTCGTCACCCTATTCGCCCGCGATCACGGCAATTCTAGGACTCCTCGTCCACCTGCACGCGCGCGCAACCCCTCTCAGCACAAAGGCAATCTGTCGAGCCCCGAGTCCCCCGGCCCGGAAGCGTCAGAGAGCTCTGCCGCCGCATCGCGGAAGACACCCACCAGGAAGGACGCGGCACGCTCAAGACACCCTCCTCTCGGGGGCAGCGAGCGTGACCCGGCGTAACCGCCACAAGGCGGCCCGGCCCATCCGTCCAGTGTGGGCCGGCCGAGAAGTCAGTGTAACCGTCACCCAGCGCTCCGCGTCGGTTAGGGAGGGTCAACGACAGCGGCGTCCCTGGTCGGAGTCTCAGAATTCTCACATAGAAATAACATAGCTGATATAAGAACAT
>NW_026267199.1:1298550-1304154 GCF_000697945.3 Frankliniella occidentalis
ATTATTACATTTTTACGACATTTGAGAAAGTAAATATCAGTAATAAGTACCAAGCTTTAAAATTATTAAATTGGAATGATTCTTTGCAAGGGCTTGCAGTTCCTGAAATAATTGCAATTCTATGAATAACCCACTGCAAAAATGTATACAAAAACAATTGTTTAAATAAAGTAGTCACTTACAGTGGCAGAGTCTGGATTCCTGCAGGTTGCGAACAAGGTTGATGGAGGGTTAGCATGAGCAAGGAGCTGCTTTACCATCTCTAGTCCTATCCCACGGTTTGAGCCAGTGATAAAGACGGATGACATGTTGGTCTGGGATGGATTCGCTTTGCCCAATTGAATAGAACAGAAGCACACACAAAGAAATGTAAGAACAGAACGATTATTCACCTCCATTCCTGGAGATAGGCGAGTTCACGTCCGGGAGAAAGATTCTACCTGTAAATAAATTATCAAAACTGTCAAATCTGTCCAATAACATACTGTCATTGCAATGTAAACAACACAAAACTGCAACGGCACGCGGCAGTTGCGTGGAAAGTAAAGTATCGGTACCTGTTAGTTGCAAGCTGACTCTTCGACCTTCTGGACCTAAATAACTGGACCGTTCTCGCCTTCGGGATGACCGGGACTGGGCGGCTCTAGCGGGAGTGGCAGGGCAAGCAGCAAGGAAGGAGGGGCAAACAGATTACGTAGCAGTGTCAACAGTCGGCTCCCATCCCCGCAATCCCCCCGCCCCGCGCAGGGCAGACGACGCAGCGAGAAAGAGGCGGAGCCTTATTTCCGGCAAGAATCGGCGGTAATTTTAAACGGCTCGCCGCTGCATTTGAACATGCGATGATTACAAGTTTTGTGATATGGACAACTTTCAGCGTTCAGGGGAGAAGAACATAGGAAGATCGGCTAGAAGACCGTTATACAACAACTCTTCTGTCTGATTTGCCGGTATGATTTACGGCCGGACCGCTACACGGTGGGTGGGCCGTTGCGAGCCGCGCCAGCCGCTCTGGACAGCCAGCCAGATATTTACACATTCAGCGAGTGCCGCGCGAGATGAAAGGCCGTTGGTCGTATGTAAGTATCTCCACGGTGGGAGTGATCCGCTGGGCTGGGGTGACTCGCGAGCTCCCCCACAGACAGTCCCCTTGACCAGTCCACAAAGCTCCCCTCTTCGTTTATGGTGAAGGGGTGTAACTAAATATGCAACAGTGTTGCGGGATTGCATACTCAAAATGGTCGCAGTGGCCATGGTCCCTTACAAGTGTAAAGAGTAGGCAAACCCGCAACATTGCTGCAGTGACACTCTGTACGTAGGTAGGCCTATATTAGTCCCAGCCAAAGGTATGGCTTTTCAAAGCATGAGGCAGCATAGGAGATTACTGGCGAGAGAAAAAGGCAGACGTTTGGCTGGGACGACTAGTACAAGAAGCTGCAAAACAATCCAGGAAGCCCAGCCCACCCCCTCGAGCGCGGTGGGGTGGCAGCATAACCATGGTGGCAGACGCCGGCCTGGCCCAAACGTGGCCGGCCATCCGCCACCCCCAAGCCCTAAGCCCCAAGCCCCCGGCGCCCGAGCACCGAGTGTGCAAGAGGAAAGAGAGGTGCACCTCATGCGAAGGGGGCACTTCGCCTTGTGGTAGACGACTGGTAGATACAGCTTTAGGGGCTGGCTGACAACCATGGGGGAGGAGTCATTACGTCAGGCGACTAAGATCTTCGCGAAACACGCGCGTGCGCCTTGCCTCGCGTGCGATGCACGCGTGCCTTTCACACAGCGGCGCTTGGCCGGTGACGTTACGGCTACCCGAAGCCACCTAAGAACGCTTAATGTTTGATCATGATCATTTGGTGGGGGTTTTAGTGCGGTATCTAACTGGTAGCAACTACCAGGTGGCTGATTCACGCCGCGCACTTGTGTACTATGCAACCGCCCGCACGGCTCCATCCGGGACTGCATACCAACCAGGTGCAGGAGACCGGTTCCAAGCGCCAAACGCATCGCTCCACCACTGTTGCTGCAGCCAACGCCAAGGGGCGTACAAAGGGGTTGTTCGCTGTTTGGAGCGGGTCCCCAACTCTCGGGTCCGCGGGGATGACTCACGGGTCCGGGGGGGTGACTCACTGGTCCGCGGGGGTAGCTCGCGGTCCGCGGGTCCTGCCAAGGAGGTAGCTCGCGTCCGCGGATCCTGTTACGGGGGTAGCTCGCGGTCCGCTAGTCACCCCGTGGATCCGCGAGCTAACACCGCGGACCCGCAAGTTACCCCCACGGACTCGCGGATTACCCCCGCGGCTCGCGGGAACCCGCGCGAAACTGCGAACAACCCCTATGTAACGCCCCTGCCCCTGGGCGTTGGTTGCAACATTAGTGGTAGCTACGCGTTGGCGCTTGGAGTCGGTCCCCTGCGCCTGGTGGGTATGCAGTCCCGGATGGAGCCGTGCGGGTGGGTTGCATAACCAAAGGTGCGCGGCGTGAATCAGCCACGTGGTAGCGTTTCTTCGATTTTGAGAATCGTACGGGGATTCGTCTGGCTTCAGCATTTAAAGAAAATATGGCTGTGTGCGAACTGCATCAACAGCACTGATGGTGGAGAGAGAGAACCGGGTGCGTGACGCGTGATGCCATCCCGTCACGGCAGCCGGCGCCTCCAGGCGCCTCCATGCCCAGGAGCGGGGGCCGCCCGGCTCCTCCGCTCCTCAATGACAGTGCCACACTCGCTCCCGTCCGCGCAGGACCTACAAGATGCTGCAGCTCATCAGGGGACTCTTGGTAAGTCCATTTCTGTGACATGACATGCCATCTTGTGGTTCCCACTTTGCCATGAACTGGAAACGATGGTCAGAGAAGGTAGACTTCCCGAGGCTGCAACTATATTGCTTTGAATTAAGTGTTAGGTTTGAAGTAGAACGACGAGCAGCGCCACCATCCCTTTCCTTGTCTGGTGACGGGAGCAGACACTCTCTCCCCGATATGCAGGCAGGCTGTCCCAAGCACCACCTCTTAAGTCTGGTGCTTGTACTGTGCCGCGCCGCCTGCAGGCGTGTGTGCGCGCTTGCCCACCGTGCGAGTAGGCAACCCTCCTACAAGCGTGAATGCGGTACAGTACCGACTGTAAAGGCAATACACCACAGTGTTCCGGGTTTGCCGACCCGAGCTGTCCGTAAGGCGCCATGTCCCCTTGGGTATGCAAACCCGCAACACAGGGGAGTATGAGCCTTTTACACTCGGTATAAGCAACTGGAGTTCGGGGACTACGGGACGCGACAACCCTACACGTGCAAAATGTAACGGCGCCATGGCACCTTGACTGCAGGTCGCGGTGGCTGTCGTACTGCCGGCGGCCTCCCCGGCGGCCAGGACGCCGTTGACGTACTTCCACTTCCACAACATCAGCAGCGCGGGGGACTTCGAGGCCGGGCACGTCCGGGGCAACCCCTGGCACTGGGTCAGCCGCATCGAGCGGCAGCGCGGCGGCGCCAACAGCGGCCAGGTAGGAGGAAGTATTCTCTTGTCGGGCCGCGGCCTGGTTGCAGGGCCTGCAGGGCGGGCGCGCGGCGGGCGCACCCCGTGACAGAGTGTGACATCACGTGCTAAAAAGCGTGAAGAGTGTGTTCCGTCCTCGTAACCCCTCGCGGGCCCCCGGGCCGCCCAGTGTGCGTGGGGCGCGCGGCGCTCAGGGTTCAATGTGATGGGCGCGGTGTATTAATTGTCGCGCGGTCGTCATCTCCAATAGGGGGAGGAGGGGTATCCGTGATGCGGGCGGAAGCCAACAAAGGAGGCAGGGCGCGGCCGGGGACAACAAAACAATCATAACTTTTGTCCGGGGCCTGGCTGCGCCCCATGCGCCTGCACTGGAAACGCAAGTTAACGCAAGCGTGTGAATGTGGCACTCTCGTAGGTCGTAGGCCTAGGTGTGCGAATGTGGTGGCACACTCGTAGGTGTGTGAATGTGGAACACGCTTGTAGGTGTGTGAATGTGGCACTCTCGTAGGTGTGTGAATGTGGCACTCTCGTAGGTGTGTGAATGTGTCACTCTCGTAGGTGTGTGAATGGAGCACACTTGCAGGTGTATGCATGTCGCAAACTTGTGGGTGTGAGAATGCCCATTCCTTACACTACTTGGGGGGATTAAAGGTGTGAAGTTTGCTTTGAAATTCACACACTTGTGCCCCCATGTGTGTACAAATGGTGATCACACACCTACAAGAGTGCGTCATTCACACACTTTTAGGTTTTTGCTGTGCCAGTGTTGAGGAAGTCGCGCCAGATCATTTCGTCACTATACCATTCAGTACTATCGGAGAAAATTCATTTTTGCAAGATCCCCTTGGGCCTTTTCGAAAAGGGAGGAGGCGGAACGTGGTGTGCGTCTGCCGAAGGGCAGAGCTTCTCTGATGGGACCTCGCTATATGATCTTCTCCAGAGCCGGACGAGCGTCTGAGCGCGCCGACAACAGATTGGCAAGCAAACACCTCAAATGAATGGGTGGATTCATAAATGTGAAAGTGAATCTTGCTGTCGCTGACATGTTTTTCCGTCTAGTAATTCTAAACAGTCCTTTCTTGCCGGCTCTCCCCTAGAGTTCACATCACCCCGATTTTCGATTTTCCATTCTACATCATGTCTTATTTTAATTCCTGTAGTTCAGTGTCCGGTCCCGAATGTCGGTTCATGTTTTCTTAAAAATACATCACGGCCGTTCGTTATGATAAACTATTACGTTCAGAAGAAATATACAGTCATCTGCCCATATTTCGGACACGAGCCCTAATTTCGGACAAAATTGAGTCTTTGGCTTTAGGCGACCGTAAATCCGATAGTTTTTCACCAATTTCAACTTCCGGGACGTCAAATGAAAGGTGAAAAAGTCCTCTTTAACATACGACTGGTGCGGTCCCAATCCGACTTCTCCCCATCGAACGGCACGCTCTTGAAGTTCAAAAACCGCCTTTGAAATATGTGTGACAAAAATCTTTGTTCAACTTCACCTAGTCAGCACGGAGGTGCCGTGAAAGATAGGAGTCTAGTTTTTGGATATGGTATACTAGCACTATTTCTGAGCCTACTCCATTTTTCGGATTGGTGATGCGGACCGTCGTTTGGTTTCTGTGGACAAAATACGAAAAGGCCCCAATTTCTGACACTTTTGAATCGGCCTTCCGTTCCTTCATAAGGTACCAATCAAAGTTCTATCCATAGGTAAACACATCATTTGACGACCCATAGGGCCAAAATTTCGTCGGTTTCCCTCTATCTCTTATAGTTTTTGAGATATAGCATAATTTTAAGTCTTTCTAAAACTTTTGCGTTTTTTAAAGAATTTTAGATGCAAGCATTGTTGAAAACGCCTCTTAAGACCCTATTTCTGAACCAAAAATGTCGTACGAGGGCTTGTTTTCATCGGAAGGACCCGCCCTACCCGCCTGTATCTCTAAAACTGTTTTCCGAGCCAGTACATGAGCGGCAAACGGTTTTGTCCGAAATTAGGAACAGTTTGTCCGAAATTAAGGACCTTCTGTTCCTAATTTCGGACAGAACATTTCGGGCTCTTGCAGACAAACAAATTCAGGTATAAAACTTTGCACAACGGGAAAAGGTAGGGCC
>NW_026267199.1:1304204-1315679 GCF_000697945.3 Frankliniella occidentalis
GCCCCGCCCCGCCCCGCCTGAGCACGCGACTAAGTGCCTCCGTAAGGGCTGCCAACTCGACGACGCCGCGGACGGCTGGCCGTGCCTCGGCCGGCAGCAGGGCTGCCAAAGTGACAGCCGACACATGCGGGGAAGAGGGGGCGTGGGGCGAATAAAAAGGCATTTCGGTAAAGCTAAGAAAAAGTGGATGCGGGGAAGAAGAAAACGGAAGTAGCTTTGATGGGACTGGGTGTAAATTGAGTAAACTCGACATCATACATGGATGATTTGGATATGAACGCGAAATCTATTCAAGTTGTTTACACAACTCATTCATTAACTTGTGACTTCCGTTTTGTTGGCGCTTTCCCTGAACCTGTTGCTCTGTTGCAGTGCGGGATCGGCTGCCGCTCCTGGCAGCACGCTCTCCAGACCAGCTGCCAGACTGCCTGCGTGAGTATGATTCTGCTGCCTCGCTGGACGCTTCTTCACTCTCAACAAGGGTTGATGATAATGATGGTGTTATGATGATCCTCCTGTTGCAGAACGGCACCCGGGAGCTGCTGCTGCCCAAGGAGCTGTACTGCGTGATGGGCTGCAACGACGCCGTCAACATGTACTTCCAGAGACTGCGAGGTATGCGATGCGCGCCTCTCGCGTTAAAAGCGCGCCGTTGAGATGCGCAAGATGAATGAAAGCGATGTGACGTGTACTTCACCGAAGAGTAACTGACTGACCGCTTGTCCTTCCCCAGAGGAGATCGGGGTGCCACCCGCGCCCGCCCTAGTGGCCGATAGCCTGACGGCGCACTCGCTGAGCCTGGAGTGGGACGGGGTATCCGGCCTGCACAGCCTGGGCCTAGGCCTGGGCCCGGGGCTGGGCATCGCCAACCTGAGCTACCTGGTGCAGTGGCGCTACGAGGAGCTGGCGGCCGCGTGGCAGTACTGCCGCAACCAGTCCTGGGGCCCGCACGCCACGGCGCGAGTCGACAACCTGCAGCCATACAGCAAGTACCGAGTGAGTCCAACAACAATCTATCGGGTCTGAGTGTCCTTAGTGGGCTCTGACTCATCCAACTCCTTCTCCTCGCCCAGTTCCGGGTGGCGCTGCTGCTGCCGGGCGGGCACGGCGGCGGCGGCGAGCTGCTGGTGAGCGCGCCCTCGGTGGTCATCAGCACGCTGGCGAGCGGCACGCCCGCCTCGCCGCCCACCGTCACCCGCGCCACGGCCGTGGACTGGGGCCGCGTCAGCGTGTCCTGGCTGCCGGGCCGATTCCCCAACGGGCCGCTCCTCTCCTACGTGCTGCGCATCTCGGAGCTGCCCGCCGGCTACTCGGCGCTCAAGGTAAACAAAATCACATCTATCTTTGAATTAAAAGTTTGGTGTCAGAATAGAGCATTCCGGTAATGCTGAAATGCAGAAGAATGCGAGGAAGAAGAAAGCGGAAATCGCAATGCTTTAACATGGTGACTTCCGTTTTCTTGTTCCTCGCATTCTTCTGCATTTCAGTTTACCGGAATGCTTTATTGCGACAACGTTACAAGAGATAGGAAACAAACAGTTCCACTATCGGAACTGCAAGCGTCTAGTAAATGAATGAAGCTGGGAAAGACCGGCACCAGCGTTAGGCCTTGGCTTGGGCTGGGGCCGCCGCTGCTGTACACTCGTTTGTTACCGGGAGGAGTGATGATGGTCTTCCAGATCAATGGGCTAGGGGTATTATTTTCGCCGTATTTCCCACGGCATGCGTTGCTTTGCGCGTTGCGGTAGCGGAGACTCGAAGACCAGCTTATTGACAGCTCTATTCATCCACTGTTCAGAATTTCCACATCGATTATTTAGAGGGTTTAAAACGTGGTTGGCCCTGCCTGCAACTGACGTGACCTTGTCTGCTCCCAGGACATCCCCGCGGCGGAGAGCCCCGACTTCTACATGTTCCAGAACCTGCTGCCCGGCCGCAACTACAGCGTGTCCGTGGCGATGCGCAATGGCGTAGGCGAGGGCCCCGCGGCCTCGGTCGTGGTGGGCACGCCGCCGCGGCCGGCGCCCGCCGCGCCCGACGACGACCGCACCCGCCAGCCCGCCCTGGTGCTGGCCGCGAGCCGCACCGTCACCCGCCAGGTGGCCGACCTCCTGGACGAGCCCGCCGTCGTGTACCGCGCCGAGGAGGGCAGTACCATCACTGGCATCGCCTTGCACATCGCCAAGTACGTGGTCCTGGTGCCCCTGCTGACTTCCCTGCAGGTGCGGCCGTGGCGTTAATCCTCCCCGTCGTTGCTCCGCAGGCGCCTGCTGTTCGTCTCGGACTCGAGCGGCGTGGTGTGGCGCGCGCCCCTGGACACCGAGGCCACCACAGAGGCGCCCGTCGCGGTGCTGAGCACGGCGCTGACGCGCGTGCGGCCGCACGGGCTGAGCGTGGACTGGCTGAATGACCTGGTGTACGTGGTCGGGCAGGTGGAGCAGGCCGCCGGCGACCCCAGCGGCTCCACGTGGCAGGTGGCCCGCGCCAGCCTGGACGGACGAGGGCTGACGGTGGCCGTAGCGGGACTGCCCTCGCGACCGCTTCACGTCCAGGTCGACCCCTACAACGGCTTCCTCTTTTGGGTGCTGGGCGGTGAGCGAGGGGGCGGCCTGTATCGTCTCGACCTGGCCGAGGTGAGCAACGGCATCAAGCACGAGACGAGGCCGTCAGTCTTGCTCGAGGACCCAGACCTCGGCGCCTTCGTCGTGGACCACGCCAACTTCCGCCTCCTGGTGCCGCACCACGCTAACAACACCGTGCTGGCCGTGTCGCTCGACGGGTGAGGAATGCGTTCCCTGTTCCATAATGTACTTACTTGCCGGTGTTACGTTACCTAACCAAAGCCCTGTCAGGCGGGAGGTGGCGGACCTGCGGCGCAACACCCAGCAGGCCATGTTCCAGCACGTCGTGTCGCTGGCCGTGGCGGGCGGGCTCTTCTACTGGACGGACGGGCGAGAGGTGCTGACGGAGGAGTACCACTCCGGCCAGGACGCGTACTTCCACAACACGTACCCCAACCCGGCCGACCGCTCCTTCGTATCGGTGTGCGTGGACGGCGCGGCCTCCCAGCCGGTGCCCGTCCCCGTCAATCCGCCCACCGCCGTGCAGGTGAGGACGAGAGTCAGGGACTTTTTCTACCTAAACATGTACACAACAAAGTTTGGCACTGTTTCCATCATTTCTCTGTTTTGTCGCAGGCCGTACTCGGCGCAGCCCTGGCGAAGGCCTCGTGGCACGCGCCGCACCTGCTAGGTGGGCAGGGCAAGGGCGCGTGGCAGGACTGGCGGTACGTCCTCAGCGTCCGTGACGAGGAGCGCGGCGACACGCTGGAGCACCGCGACGTGAACGCTACCTGGTGCACGGTGCAGGGGTTGCACGAGGACACTCCGTACGTGGTGCGCGCCGCGGCCTACACGAGCGCCGGGGTTGGGCCATGGAGCAGCGAGTTCCGCGCGCGCACCCTGCGCTCCGACCCTCCGCCCGCCACCGTGCTCTGGGCCGCGCAGGACGGCCTGCTCCGCTCCGACGTGACGGGCGATCGCGTCGAGGTCCTGGTGCACGCGGCCACCCTCCGCGACGGGCGCGCCGCGGCTGCCTTCCACGCTGCCGGCCTCGCGTGGTGGCGCGACCGCGTCTACCTGGTGGCCAATACCTCTCTCGTGTACGCCTACAACCTGACCAGCCGCGAGCTGGCCCGCCTTCCGCACCTGGACGGCGTGGGCTGCGTGGCCGTGGACTGGGTGGGCCAGCGACTGTACTGGTCAAACCCCAAGCAGCAGCTGGTGAGTGTTCGCAGAGTACTTTACAGTGTACACATCGGGAGCCCACTCCCTACAGTAAATTCCCTCCTCTTTAGATCACCCGCGGCAACCTGCTAGGCGCGCAACAGGAGCCTCTGCCCATCCTGACGGTGGCCAAGGAGCTGGTAGTGGACGCGGCCAACGCCTTCCTGTACTGGTCGACGGGGCACGGCGTGGAGAGCGCTCGCCTCAACGGCAAGGCCCGCCGCACCTACTACCCAGCCGAGCTGTTCTCCGGCAAGCACGGTAAGTCGCCCAGGGTCAGTATGTCGACGAAGTTGGTCCTGGTCCATGGTCTCTCATCTCGATCCTGCCCGCAGTGATGGGACTGGCGTTGGCCCGCGACTCCCGGCAGCTGTACTGGGTGGTGCGCAGCTACGAGGGGTCTGCCCTGTTCCGCGCCCCCACCGCGGACCAGCTGCAGCCCGGGCAGGCCGTGGAGCCCGTGTTCGTGTCCCAGCTGAGCGCCGGGGTGCAGGGTCCGCTCAGCTACTTCAGCCACCACCTGCTTTGGCTGCGCGACGACCGGAGCGCCGTCCTCGGTGACCTCGACGGCCAAAACGCGGCCATCATCAGCGGGAGCAGCGAAGGCGGTGGGCACAGCCTGGCGCACCTCCACACCGTCACGGTGCTGGACCCGGAGCAGCAGCGCGCCGCTGACTCGGCCCAGGATCTTGTCGCCGCGGACCTGGACGTGATCCCGAAGGCTGTGGCACAGTCGTCGATCCGCGTGACGGGGTCGTGGGAGGCCTTCAACATTTCGTGGAACCGAGTGACCAACGTCAACTACGGGCAGGTGCTGTACGAGCTGAAGGTTCGCGACGGCGGGTCGGGCCGCGAGATGACGGTGGAGACCGCTCAGCCGTCGGTGCGCTGCTGCGGGCCGCTAGGGCAGCCGGCGCCGTACGCGGAGCTGGACGTGGTGGTGCGCGCGCTCACCTTCTGGGGCACCTCGGCGGCGACCCGCGCGCGCCTGCACAGCCCCGCCGCGCGGCCCCGCGAGCCCCACAACCCGCGCGTGTTTGTCACCTACCACCGCGGCGGACACCGGGGCGCTGACATCAACATCAGCGCTCTGTTCCGCTGGGACCCCCCGCGCCAGCCCAACGGCCCCGTGCACAAGTACCTCGTCAAGCACTGGTACTCCCGGCCGCACGTCGGCGACCTGCACATGTGCGAGCCCGTCGTGCTGCCCGCCGACCGGCTGGAGTTCGAGGCCAACCTGCTGGAGCCCAACTGTACTTACTATTTCCAGGTGCGCCACGTGTGCGGACTCACCCGTTCTTCTGTAAGTGGTTCGCTTGTCTGACGCCCCCTTCCCGCCCCGCGGTGTGCGCAGGTCCAGGCGTTCACGGACGCGGGCAGCGGCACGTCCAGCGTCCCCGTGGCGGCCGACACGCGCGCTGAGCGGCCCGTGCCGCGGCTGCTGATCGCCACGGTGCACGCCCTCGTCATGGAGGACTGCGACCGGCGCGCCGAGACCACGCTGCTGCGCGCCGCCTCCGCCCCCGTGGACCTCGACTTCCTGCACGCCGGCCTGTATGGCCAGGGCCGCGTCCTCTGGCTCAGCGAGACGCACGAGCTGAGGGCCGCCTCCCTCGATGGCAGGAACAAGACCAAGGTGAGCCTCGCGGTACTCGCCGTCACCCCCAAAAGTGGAGATCACGAGCAACCACCATACGGTTACCTCGGGGACAAACATTATAATATGGCTACAAAATTAACAATCACCCAGTTATCAGAACCATATTAAGTTGTCACTGCCCTTTAAATATTGCCTCAACCATCCCTGACGAAACAGTACGAGTACAATGGTTGCTACAGCTTTCCATTGTTCTGGATGATCTTCATCTAACGCTTCGTTACGCCTCTGCAGCTGGCTGCGCTGACAGGCGCCGCACTGGGCGTGGCCGTGGACTGGGTGGGGCGCGCCGTCTACTGGTCCGAGGTGGAACAGGCCCCGGTTGGCGCCCTGCAGACCCCCCTGGCGTCCCTCGTGCGCAAGTTGGACCTGGATCGGGAGGGTATGACCCCCGTCACTGTCCTCCGCAGGGATGGCGTCGTTCGACAAATCGCCGTATTGCCGCTCAACAGGTGGGTGAACCGGAGCAACAAAAACAAAATTCCGCTGACTGTGCGGCCGAGTGTTGGGTTTATTCAATAAGCATATAAAGATCCCATTATGTTTTATGCTGACCGTGTGGATATTAGATTTCGAGTAAGTGTTACTACCGTTCTTTCTCGCCAGCATATACGTTTTAGTGCAATAATTGAACGACACATAGTTTCATCTAAAGCTGAAGGTTTTAAAATCAATACATAGTTGTTGATGACAACGAAAGATTATAAGTGCAATGAACTAACTCGTGCCTCGTCGGTTGCAGCACGCTCATCTGGGTGGAGGACGGCGTCCTCATGACGAGCGCCCACGACGGGTCCGGGGTGCGTCCCTTCTTCTCCAGGACGATGTCACCGCTGAGGCAGCGCCGGCGTGCCTGCACGTGTCCGTCGGCTCCGCGCGCGGGCCCCGTGCTCGCCGTGGACCACTCGCTGGCGGGGCGTGCGCGTGTGCTGTGGGTGGACGCGGAAGGCGGGGACGTGGTCGCCGCCGACCTGGACGCGTGCTCGTGCACCGTGCTCGTGGGCGCGCGGGCGCTGCGTGAGGCCGGGCTGGAGGCCGGGCTGCCCCCCAGCGCCGTGACGGCCGACGGCGAGCGCGTGTACTGGGCCAACGCCTCGTTGGGCCGCGTGTACTCGGCGCCCAAGCAACCCGCCGGCCAGCAGAGCCTGCAGCAGGGCCTCCAGCAGGGCCTCCAGCAGGGGGCGCAGACCTCGCACGGGCTCACCGCCAGGGAGCTGAACGGCGTGCGCAGGATCACCGCCCTGGGCGCGCACCTGCAGCCCTACCCTGGTGAGCACGCAGCTCCTTGATCTGCTTTACAAAGACTGACAACTGCAGAGTGCAGACACAGTCACACTGTTCTCTCTCGATGCCCGCAGCCGAGCAGTGCCTGGTGCCGCTGCAGCCGGCGGGTCCGGTGGCGCTGGAGAGCCGCGGCGCTGACTCCGTGCGCCTGCAGCTGCCTGCCTCGCGCCGGCCAGCCGACTGCGGACCCGTTTCGCTCGCCCCCGTCGCCTCCACGCTCTACTACGGCCGCCCCCAGGACTGCGGTCGCGACCTTTCACGCTGCCGGGTGGCCGTCACGTACGACGCGGAGCTGGAGGTCACTGGTCTGGAGCCATTCACCGAGTACGTCTTCGTCGTGTCGCAGGCCAACTACTACAGCTCGGTGCTGCAGCAGGTGCAAACGCCCGGGCCGACCGTCGTGTTCCAGACAGCTCCGGGAGGTAAGTGTCCTGAAGACTCCCCGCGAAATTACTTCCCTACGACCGACCGTTACCTCCTCTCTCCCTCTCTCCTTCTGCAGCCCCCACACCGCCGCAGGACGTCCGCCTGCGCGCCGAGGACCCCGGGTCAGTGCGAGTGTGGTGGCGCGCCCCGGAGCGGCTGCACGCGGCCGCCGTGTGGTACGAGCTGCTGTGGCGCACCGAAGGGCCGGGGCCGGGCGCCAGGACCTCTGGCCAGGACGTGGTGCCGGAGCGGGGCGGCGAGGGCGGCCTGCACACGGCGGTGCTCACCAAGCTGGCGCCGGGTCAGAGCTACTCCGTGTGGGTGCGCGCGCACGCCCAGGACTCCGAGGAGTACTCGGACAGCGCGGCGGTGGCGGTGCGCACGCTGCCCGAGCCCGGGCCGCTCGCGCTGGAGGCCGCCGGGCCGCACTGGCTGCGCGTCACGTGGACGCCCTGGCCGCAGACCCTCCCCGACGAGCCGCTGCAGAGCTGCGCGCTGCGCTACTGCGAGGCGGGCGCCGGCGCCGCCACGTGTCGCAGCCTGGCCGTGGACGTGCTGTCCGACGTGCGGCTCGACCTGCGCGGCCTGCAACCCAAGACGAACTACACCATGCGGCTGGAGATGACGTTCCCTCACTCGACGCAAGCCTTCCTCTGGCCCGGGGATGCGAGATTCACTTTCCAGACGCTTGGAGACAGGCCAGGCCCGCCGGGGACCCCTAGCATCCAGCACATACATCGCAATGTGTACCAGGTAAGGAAGCTAACGATAGAATGAATGATAATGTAGCTTTCCCAAGTTCCATTTAAGGGGTCACCCGAAGGCGTTGCGCAGTGCAAGAAGCTGATAGGGCATGGGACTTCCTCTCCCAAAACCGTGATCCTGTTTGTTGTCATCGTGATGGTTGCAATTTCCGCGGGTGCGCGCCTGGCATTTGTCGTCGTAGTATACCGTCCCGTAAGACAGGGGTGCGGGCGGGTTGCCTACTCGTGGCTCACACGGCGCCCGTCAGCCCGCGCGGCAGCGGCAGCTCCACTGGCGCGCCGGGTATACCCTGCTCGTTGAAATTGGTCGCTAAACCATCCCCGTGCTCCCCCGGTCCCAGGTGACGTGGCAGCCCTCCGAGCCGAACGGCTCACCCGTGGAGGCGTACAGCCTGCAGGGCTGGGTGCGGCGGAAGGCGCCCCCCGCGCTCCAGGACGGGCAGCAGGAGCAGCAGCAGGACGCCACTGAATGGGCGCTCCGCAGCAGGCGCCAGGCCGAGCCAACGCAGCAGGAGCTGCAGGAGCAGCAGGAACACCACTGGGAGAACTTCTACAACGGCTCGGGTAAGACAACTTGAAAAGTAGTTAGCTTGATGTATAGAATGGGGAGGTTTTGCCGTGCACTTTTTGCCCGCGTGCTCTGCGGCATGCGGGCGGCGCTCGGTACAGTCCGGGTACAGTCCGCTCAGCACTCACAGCCAGTGTCTCTCCCGCAGACAACTTCTGGATCATGTCGGAGGCGGGCGGCGGTCCGGCGGTGCTGGCAGGAGCTCAGTACGTGTTCCGCGTACGCGCGCTCAACGAGTACGGCTGGAGCAACTGGAGCGGCGAGTCGCGCAGTTTTGACCTCAGCGAGGCGGCCCTCCTGGCCGACCAGCAGGAGCTCGGCGTCGTCCTGGGCATCGCCATTCCCGTCGTCTTCGCCCTCTGCTTCTTCGCTGTCCTGGCCGCGCTCTGTGGTGAGTGGCGCTGTTCGCTCGCCACCAGGCGTTGTGTACGTTACAGAAAGCCATTGTTTCTCACATCTCGATTCCCCCGTGTCCAGTGAGTCGACGCCGCGAGCAGGAGAAGAAAATACTTCAGGCGTCTGGGGTGTGTGTCGGCGGCACGGGCGTCGGTGGCGTCCTGGGCGGCGCGCGGCCGGGCGCGCTCGACGTGGAGCTCGCCACGCTGCGTGAGATGCCGCGCCGGGGAAACTTCGTCCACCGCACCAACACGCTGTACGCGGCCGCGGCGCTGGGCGCCGCCCTCCAGGACGGCCCCACCGACGAGGAGGTGGCGCTGCTTCCGCACATCCGCCGCCACCAGATCACCCTCACCAAGTTCCTGGGCAGCGGCGCCTTTGGCGAGGTGTTCGAGGGCACCGCCAGGAACCTGGGCGAGGGCGTAGGCGAGATGAGAGTGGCTATCAAGGTGAGTGATGCCATCCGGGCACTTTAAACTCCAGTTGAAGTCATGAATCCATAAGCGAAACCACCGAGAGTGAGGCGCATTCCTTTATTTGTAAGAAATAACATTGTATATGTATTCCTCCCCAAGACCCTGAGAAAGGGCGCGACCGAGCTCGAAAAGTCCGAGTTCCTGAAGGAGGCGCAGCTCATGAGTCACTTCAGGCACGCCCACATACTGCAGCTGCTCGGAGTTTGCCTCGACAACGACCCCAACTTCATCATCATGGAGCTCATGGAGGGCGGCGACCTGCTCAGCTACCTGCGCTGCCGCCGACCGCAGTCGGTAAGAAACAGTCCTCACGAGCAGTCGAGCAGCGAAGTTTCCTCCGTACTGGCCTGGCCTGCGAATAATGCAACTTCACCCCTGCAGCACGCGAGTCCAGGCCTCACCCTGCAGGACCTGCTGGGCATGTGCGTGGACGTGGCTCGCGGGTGTCGCTACCTGGAAGAGATGCACTTCGTGCACCGGGACCTGGCCTGCCGCAACTGCCTCGTGTCCGGCGACCTGGACGGCGGCGGGCGCGTGGTGAAGATCGGTGACTTTGGTCTGGCGCGCGACATCTACAAGAACGACTACTACCGCAAGGAGGGCGAGGGCCTGCTGCCCGTGCGCTGGATGGCGCCCGAGTCCCTGATGGACGGCGTGTTCACCTGCCAGTCGGACGTGTGGGCCTTCGGCGTCCTGGTGTGGGAGGTGATGACCCTGGGCCAGCAGCCGTACCCCGCCCGCACCAACATCGAGGTGCTGCACTATGTGCGCGCCGGCGGCCGCCTCGGCCGACCCGCCACCTGCCCCGAGGACCTGTGAGTGGCAAATTTTTAGTTTTATCTTTAGCTGGCGAGGCCAATGTCAACTCCCCCCTGCTCAACTGCCCCCGTTTCCTTTGCAGACACCAACTCATGTTGAAGTGCTGGCTGTACTCGCCCGAAGCCCGGCCGACGTTCAAATACTGCCTCCAGATACTCGAAGATCTAAAGACCAAAACGCAGTCCCTGCCGATCCCACCACTCAATCTAGTCAACGGTAAGGACCTAGTTTGATTCATTTCGTTCGGGTCTAAAATGCGGCAAAATGAGAAAGTTTCGACGAAAGCATGAGGAATATAATTTCTGTTCATGCAGGAGGGGTCGCTAACAGAGGTTACTTCGAGGACGAGAACCACAACAGCTCTGGGGACTCGTGGAAGACGGAAAGCGACGGAGGGAGTAGGGACCGGGTGCCCTTCCTCAGCCCAGCCAGCCAGTCCATCCCCAAGTACCTCGAGCTCATCTATGACGGCGAGGTGGCTGAGCACGGCGGGAAGACGCGCGACGGGTACGAGGTGCCAAGACCGCCCGCCGACATTACCGAGTACTCGAACCTGCCTCCTTGTCACCAGAGCCCGTCGCTTACACCTGGGACAAGTTGACCAGGAATCACCCACTGAGACTGCAATATCTGCTGCTTCACGAGATTTAACTGAAGTGTGGTAAAGGTTTGGTTTTACTGTCCCACAAAGAGGGTTCAGCCAGCTCAATACTTAATGTGTCGGGGAGACATTGCTGAGTGAATTTCATTATTTTATTTATTATTTATTAGACATTGCCTACTGCAAGAGGCTCAACATGACGAGCTGTGACGGTATATTTTTCGATATAGCTGTCTCATGTTCCCGCTCCAACGCTAGTCAATTTGTTTCACCATGACAAAGGAAAGGTGTTATTGTGTGTCACAAATCCCAGTGTTTTCTCTCTCTGGTAATGACACATACTAAGAATGTCGGGCTACGCGGGCGTGTGTCTGAAACGAATCAGTATTGTTTATTTATTGACCATCGTTATTATGATTTGTGGCATTTATTTGTACTTGTTATAAGGTCTGACCTTTAAAGCTCCTCCGATAAAACATGCCATAAGTGAAAAATATCAAATCCTACATCATTGTATGACATCCTATCATTCCTTTAAGTCTTTTCCTTATGTGGGCAAAGGACTGATAAAAGTACAAAGCTATAAATCCTCTCTTAAAGATTGACATTTTTTTATAGCGTTTTCCCAAAGTTACTTGTTATTGTAAATCTTGTTATGCTATTACTGTGTAAAAATTTTATCATATGTAAATATTTTAG
>NW_026267199.1:1315729-1316355 GCF_000697945.3 Frankliniella occidentalis
GAAAAAGTGAGTGTGCAAATATGAGTTTAATCATAAAAGCATACCCACTCTCCGACCAGGGCGTTACCACCAACGTGATTCTCCGACTAATTCGCCTTCGTACTTCCGTCCTTGTCGCACTCATGGGTCACCCCGACACCACGATTAGACTGGAGAGAGATAGTGCCGCGATGGAATGCTCTTCTGAATCGGCCGACTGTCTAGTTTGCGATTTATGCGTATAGAGCTGGCGGCGAGGTTGGCGGTCCATTTTGTAGCGGAGTTTTCTGCTCGCAAACCAGCCTCAGTTTTTATTTTTTGAAATTTGAACTGATGAAAGCTTGTCCGTCTCCGCCTCGTGCAAAACACACGCACCCGCGTACAACAGCCGCTACTGTTGTTGAGGTATAAACAGACGTGTAAAAGGTTGTTCCGGTGGTCTGTTCTGCTCTCCTCCAACAGCAGCCCCGCCCTCCGGGGCTGCGAACACTCCCCACTCCGCCCGCCACCGCCAGCCCCATCCCCCGTCCGCTGCGGGGTGGTCCCGATGTAAGTATAACATTAACAGCACATGCATGCAAGTCACATCGGTGGCAGTAGCGGATACAGGCTAAAGTCCTGGAAGGAGGTGGGGTGGGGGCGGAGGG
>NW_026267199.1:1316479-1318936 GCF_000697945.3 Frankliniella occidentalis
GATTATTTAATTAAATCTGTTCAACATAAATTTCCTAGATATTTGACTGCAGTGTACATCAAAATCAGTAACTACCAATGTAATGAATCGTTGTAGTATTATATATGTATACATGCCAGTGTTCACGTTAAAATCTAAGGGGGCCGTTAACGCGTTAGCGTTAGAATTTTTCTTATATTGTACCGGATGCAGGCGTGCGGCCGGGTTGCATACTCGCACAGGGCCATAAGGCGCTAGGGTAGGCAAGCCCGCCCGCACGGCTGCATGCGGTACAGTATAAGCAAAATAAAGGAAGGGGTCTTCGGACCAGCCTGTATTGCGTGACACTTTTGTTATGCACTTTAAAGCAATGAAACGGGGGATTTTCCGAGGTACACCTGCTGGGAGAGACTGGGTCTGAAGACGCCGGGTTTGGTAAACTCGCGGGAGAAGGGGAACCTCCAGGCCGCCTTCATGTAGATCGAGTTGGAGAGGATGACGGCGGTGGAGGCGGGCGGCGGTGCTGCTAGCGCGCGGGGGATGCGGCCGTGCGTCTGCTGCGACACCCAGGCGTTGACGCGGCGCTGAGCGCCCACCGGGTCACTAGAATCACAACAAATAACTCGAGCATCGTACAGCAAACTATGAAAGAACCGTATAGAAGTCAAGGCAAAATTCCACTAGTGACCGCCAACAAAATGCACTTGCATAGCAGAAGCGTCACGTAGCTATCGACTTTTAGTTCTTGTTATGTTCTCGCGTTTTTATTATCATCTATGCTCTGCAAATCTAGGTGTATAACCAATCGAATGATGTAACTGAAAAACAAGATTGCTGCAGTGCCAAATGTAAGCAATGTAAGTGCAAAACTCATGGTCATGCCATGCAGGGAAAATGCAGACTACCCCGATTATTTCGTTTCGGGCGGTTCTAACGAAAGCAGCTCCTCTGGCATACTCGCGTTCTCCTTTTGTAATCCTAAATGCTGACTACCCCACCGCTGCCCCCCGCGCCTCTCGTGGAGGTGCTGAAGCTGAACGCCCGCTAGGTCAGGTTGTGAAACACTTCCATACACACTTCCGATGCTGCATCGCGTGCGGGCCTGGCTCGGGCAACGGGTAATGAGAATGAGAAACAATCGGCAATGAGCGTTACGAGCAGCATTAAAGTCGAGCTGGCTTTGCGGATTTTCATTGCCACTAGCCGGCATCTCGGCGCGGGATTACCGAGGTGCGACGAGCATCTCCGAGAGGAGACGAGATGACTCAGATTCTCGGTCGTACTCTTCCCCGCCACCTCCAACGACGTAATGAGACAATAGTCTGTATTTCATGCTCCACACGTACACGCAGACCAGGAAGGCAACACGGACGATACGCGACACACGCGTATTACTGCTACTGCAGATCGGACTCACCCGAAGTTGACGGAGACGATCTGGGTGCTGTACATTTCGTTGACCTCTCGCTTGAAGCGCGGGAACATGCGCAGGTTTGGCGCGGCGAACAGGGCGGACGCCGTGTGCAGCTGGAAGGCGGGGCTGCTGCGAGCGTCCGCCTGCAGTATCTCGAGCAGCCCTCCCATCTGCAGGTGCAGCTGCATCACGGAGCGCTTGCGGTTGGCCTGGCCCGGCCGGCCGGGAAGCGACAGCAGCTCGCCCAGCTGGCGGTGAGACTCTCCCCGCGACCCCAGGGCCAGCTGACCCAGCGCGGCCGTCACCGACAGAGGCGACACCAGGAAGTTGCCCCGCGGTCCGTTTCTGCTAAAGAGAAGAGACCAGGGTAGGGTGAAACCAGCAGGATGATCGTCCTCAAAAAGCGTCAAACTAGCAATGGCTCCGATATGTTTCGGTTCAAACGGAGACGCACTTGACCAGTTCGGTGTTATCATGTCTCGCTGGGAGTCTGTTGCCGTGAGAGTAACGTATAGCTACGCTTCGTGTATGACAGCAAGGCGTCGCTGTTTGTGGGAAACTAGTTTGAATTCTAGACAGTTCAGCATGGGAAGACAGTATAAATTTGGTTTAAAGAGGAAGGTTCCGTCTCTAAACAAGATGGAAAAATACTAATAAAACAGCAAAAGCAAAAATAATACACACCAATAATAGACTACCCTCGTAACCGCTCGTAACTTTTTTGTATGTGCTCGAGAACGCGATTAAGCATTTAGCCCGTGCGAAACGTGATTAAGCGGTGTGCTATGCGCGATTCAGGATTGGGCATGAATTAATTAAGGACTGTGTTCCTCTGGAACCTAACGAATAAAGCCCGATCTGTTTCCTCCCGCGCGCTCATTGGCTGTCCGCCACACCGACGTCGTCGTCGGCCTATCAGCGTCCAGGAGGAAGCAGATCAAGCAGTCATGTTTTTTCTCTTTTAGGTTCCGATCCGATTCCGATAGTCTTGCAGCGGAACGCCCTGTTGTGGTTGCGCTTAAGAATATTTTAAGCATTGTGCTTAAGAATATTTTAAGCATTGT
>NW_026267199.1:1318986-1320080 GCF_000697945.3 Frankliniella occidentalis
AGAATCGATATCAAATCTTTCAACTGAGGGCTGAGGACCCAGCGCGTAGGACCGATGGTTCGCTCTGAACAAGAGAGGCCAATTACACTGACGCTGCTCTCCCTAACCGTCGAAATCTCTGCTGTGAGCGGATGTGTCCAGCGGTGCCCGCCCCGCCCCTCCAGCCTCCAGCCCGGCTCCAGCCCCTCTAGAACTGTCTCTCATGGCCCTCCATTTCCTCTCTTTCCCTTCCGTGCAACGGGTCACAAGCCCCGGGGGGAACCACGCGTGGAAGAGCGATATCAGTTCAGGGTTCAGGGGCCATTTGTTATAAAATAATAGGAGTACCATCACAAGGTAGCGAAAAAAATGTGGGAACCGAAATCAGTTGTATGACTACCCGGCAGCTTTTTGCCTAGGATGACGACTTAGAGAAAAGGACGAAAGTAAAACATAAATTATTATTTTTCGTGCCATTATTACTGCGTTGCTCCCTTGGCTCCACAGCAGCGGCAGCCAATTAAAAACGGTCGTATGAATTGGCATGGGAGTGCGCCGGGCACTATCGACGGGCCGGCCGGCCGGACCAACAACAACAATGTACAGTCGATGGGTGACGGACGGCAGGTCTTGACCATGACACTGGGCGCTCTGCTGGCGTATCCGCTCGTGGCTGGGCGGCTGGGCTGGGCCTCTGCGTGCTACAAACAGGAGCACTATTCATCTTTTACGTCTGTTGTCTGCAAGGCGGGCGGGGCTGGGCGGTGCCGCGGGGGCGTGGCGGGTGCAAGGGCAGACGAGACGGCCTCTTCTGCTGCGTGATGCTGAGCAGATGACCGTTCCAGCCACGCCATGTCATGGGCAGCGGCTGCGTCATACAGGGCCAAGGAAACTCAGCGGCTCGCAAAGAAGGCCCTTTCTTCATTGCCATCCAGGTGGTAAAGCGCCAGAAGCGTTTGGTTTTGTACTTTGTAATGTAAACTGCAGTTACCGTAGGTGTTGTCACACGAGCTCCTTGCTGAGGGTGACTGTCTCAATAAATATTCTTAGAATATACCATGTTTTTCTAGAGAGATGAGGGAGGAGAGAAGGATTAGGAAGAGGGGAGGGGGGGG
>NW_026267199.1:1320130-1321883 GCF_000697945.3 Frankliniella occidentalis
TAAGCATTGTGCTTAAGAATATTTTAAGCATTGTGCTTAAGAATATTTTAAAGCATTGTACTTCAAATATTTTAGCATTGTGCTTAAAGTATTTTAAGCATCGTGCATCGAACGATTGAAGCGCTTGTGCTTAACGCGATTAAGCAATGAGCCCCATCAATAGCGTAACAGACGCTGAAAATCTAACGCCGTTTCGTTGAAACTCTTATTGACTGCACAAGACTGTTTGCACCGAGAGGCTTTCGCTTTCGCGGGCGCCCTGCCCCCTCCCTGCGCACACGCGCAGCCCCGCCCAACGCCCCGCCGCACAAACAGCGGCGCCGCGCCACGACCAAGGTCAACAGGCGGGTGGGAGAGGAGCGGCGCGCGACGAGCAGCCGGCTGAAGACGCGCCGCCGCAGGTCAGCGCCCCCGTCGGGGGTATAGCTCAGTGGTAGAGCATTCGACTGCAGATCGAGAGGTCCCCGGTTCAAACCCGGGTGCCCCCTGACGCTCTTTTTGATTCTTTCTCCCAGGCCTCTTTCTACACCCAGGAAACGGTTCTGTTGATTTTATGTCTGATGTTATGCTGGAATTTCTCTTAATTGGTGTGATTTTCCAATGCTTTAAAGGAAAAATGGCCATAGGGTGAAGAATCTTCCTTTAAAACAAAGAACGCTCCTTCAAATTAAAGAAAAATTCTAGCATGTCTATATGAACGGAAATTTCCGTTGGAATAAGGGGATTACTGTTAGTTCAATGGAACTATTTTCTCTGTGTAGCTGATTCCGTGACAATTTAGCTATGCGATAGAAAAACTAATCTATTGCTCGGGGACTCGAAACTTGATAAAATCGATATTCTTCGTTGTCAAAATTCAGAGTTCATCGCGAACGAATTAGCTCTGGCCCCTTTTTTTCGCCAATTAGGCAGCCAATTTGTTCTCATAGCTAAATGTCCACCTGCAGGGGAGGGGTCCATGCGATCAACTATCACGGAATCAGCTTACCTGTTAGCAATGACAGCGTTTGTTTTTTTTCATTTTTTTTTTTTTTTGACAGATGAGATAATACATTTTAAAACTATTACTAACGAAAACAACCAATACTAGAGTTATTTATCCGTATTTATCTCGTTAGAATGGCCCTGTCCAATTCGCTGACCCTGTGTCGTATGGCCTCATGTATTATACGTGCAAGATTTTTGGCCTCAGGGGCAAGGCGGGGCGTCTTCCACGAAAATAACAGTTTATACAATCTTACTCGCAGATGGCTTCGTTTTTAGCGCTTCCCATAGACGGGACCGCGAAGGTCCCGCTGGTCATCCTCGTCACAATGAATATACACATGAGCGTGGCGCCCCCCCCCCCCACCCCTCTCCTTTCCCCAATCCTTCTCGCGACTCCGTTACAATCTGCCGCGACCCCGGCGGAGGTCACGGAGGAGAAAACGGAAAACGAAACGAAAAGAGTCCCGCTAATTGTATCAAAACGGGAAGAACAATAAGAAAGTGGAGTGAGTGTGCCCGTACACGCTGCGCCCGTGTCCCCTTTTCGGCAGCTGATGAGAAAGTGTGGTGTTCCGAAACAGCTTAAGCAGGCCGCACGTGCACGCACGCGCACGCACGCGCACTCGGTGCGGACGCGCCGCGCCACGCGTGCCGTATGTGTCTCGCTCGGGGGACAGACCGAGAGAGAAGGAAGAAAGAGGGAGACAGAGGAAGAGAGAGAGGGGGGGGAAATGTGGAAAAGAGTCGGAGGAGGAGGAGGAGGAGA
>NW_026267199.1:1322340-1323901 GCF_000697945.3 Frankliniella occidentalis
AAACTGTCTCGATTTCACTGGATTTGAAGTCAAGTTGCCTTCGAGCTATTGCGAAACTGGTGGTTCAGACGAAGATCATGAACTTTATATCTGGCTTCGGTTAAGTAATAATATGATGCTCAATCCGATTTCCCATGATTTTAGAGCCGTGTTGCATTTTGATGGATGCGCCGTAAAAGCAGATTACGACGCCAATCACATAAAAATCAGATTTAAAAAACAGTTTTGTTTTTAAATTGCATCTCCTTTGTCCTTGCACACGAACGACACTGACCGAACCTTTCACGCCTTCCGAAAATTCTGCCCATTCTTTCTTTTACTCTTTCGTGCCCCCCCCCCTTTTCTCTCTCTCCGAGTCAATAATAGTCGAGGCGGCGCGAACAGTATGGGGGCAGTACGGCCGGCTCCACGACTTGTTTGACTTCCACGGACTTTCTCACCGACAGGCCGACAGGCGCAGGCGAGCGGATAGCGAAAGGACGTCGAGAGCGAAAGGACACGGGCGCCACTGGTCCATGGGGACAATGAGGCGCGTCGGAGGCGTCGTGCAGGCTGCTGTCGGCCGCTGCAGTGCGCTGCAAGCCCTTGCAGGCCCTTGCAGGCAGCTGCAGACTCAGGCGCAGTGGCGGTATGGTCCGGCATAGAGAAGGGGGGGGTTACAATAGTTTTTGTAGCACAAATTGTCTACATTTCAGGCAGGTTCACTAGAAACCGGGACGGGGGCATCACTTGTGCAGAATACCGTGGGATGGCAGACGGCACGTCGCCACGGGCTCTGCTACCTATTGCCAATAGACTGAAAAAGACCAGTCATGGTGGTGGACTATTGTCAAAAGGGCTGCAACTCCGTTCCGCCATAGGGGCAGCTAAAAAGCCTTTGAGGCTCTTTAGGGGAAGCCATGAGTCAGCCGTGGGGCAGCCATGGGGCAGCCACGCGCTTCCACGGGCTCGTCGTGCAGTGCAGCGGCGCGCCGCCGCCGTCGCGGCGAGCTGCAAGGCAAGGCTGCCCTCCCTGACACACTTCCAATCCACCAACAAACGGCGACCGATTCCACATGTCCCGCGATGTCCCACCAGGCCCCGCTGCGCCGCGCCCCGCCCCGCACCGGCCCGCCCCGCCACGCCACGCCGTGCGACCGGCGGCGCCGGTCTATAGGCCAACCACCAGACAAAGCTCTGACCTCTGCGAGTGGGAAGGCTGGGCCGCACACAGGCGAGCTACAGTTTGGTCCACAGGGCAGGCTATACGCAGGCCACAGGTAGGCCACAGACAGGCAGAGATCATCTGCTAGGCCACCGCGCCGCGCGCGCTTCAATGGATACCATGCAGGGCTGTATCTCGTCCTCTTGTGCTCGGTGTGAAGCTGTGCAGGCGGCGGCGCTCAAGGTCGCCCAAATAGCATCCCCCCTGCTCCCTTCTCCGCCCCGCCGCCCCGCATTGGCGGTCAGCTAATTGCCCGCTCCACAGAACGCCGCACATCTCTGCGTTTAATTCAGGAAGTCTCTGCCTCCGCTCTCGCCGGCCTCCTGCTGCTCCGTGTATCCGCCCGCCCACCCGCCG
>NW_026267199.1:1323976-1330682 GCF_000697945.3 Frankliniella occidentalis
CACCACCACACCCCGCCCTGCCCTCCGCCTTCGCGGGGACTACCAGGCGCTTTCGGGGACGTTCGCGGGACCTAGGCCTCAGGCCATGGCCCGTGCGACCGCAGGAAGCGGGAAGGGATTCACGAGAGCCCAAGAGTCACAATTGAGCAGTAACCGCCAAAAACACGGATACATCATAGCTGCCACCCCGCCCACGACCACGCGACCTTCCCCGGCATGCGTCGAGAAAACAACGAACAAAAAAAGCACAAGAAGATTCGCTTGCAGCTGATTATAAAAGTTCACTCGGTGACCAGTCTCAGTCGTTATTGTGCTACGCAGAGACCGGGATAGACTGACGCAGTAGTAATACAACTGCTCGCAACTGCCCGCGGAGCGAAGTGCACGTCAACAACAACAACAAACCTAAGTTACCACGGTTACGATACTGGCCCAGAGTCTGTTAAAGTCGAAAGTTGGGCGATCACGTTGGTCACCAGGCGTCACCACGTGGTCACCACGTGGTCACCACTTAGTCACGTCTGCCCTCATTGTCTCATCTTGCTATCATGGGGACAGATCACGAGCAGGCGGTGTAGTCGCTTCATGAGAGTTACGGCGAGCTGCTCAGTATGTGTTGATGGGAGTAAGCGGCATGATAAGTGACTGTCCGAAACTTTTGCAAGTTCGTCTGCTATGCCCGTTCACTGCGGCGTGACCACATAGTGACTGTAAAACACCGTCAAACATCCCTCCCCCCCCTCAAAAAAAAATCAAACCAAAAAAAAACTGCTCTTTAACCATAAGACATTTTTTCCATAAGCCAATGGAATGCTCTTTGGGGGTTAAGAACGGGTAAGAAAACAGAGTGTGCCACAGGCCGTTTTGGGGGTATACAACAGCGAGTGGACGATTAACACGTTCCCTGGGGCGTGACCACTATGTGGTCACGTTCCCATGTGAAATCATAGGCACTAAAATTTTGCCGCAGGGAACGTGTTAACGTAGTGAAAACTGCGATACAGCACCAGGTGGCTGATTCATCACGAGCACTGGGCACGCGAGATAGGAGGAAAGCCTACCCGCGTGCGGTATACAGTACAACTACAGAGGTGTGAGGCGAGGTGCGAGGGTTGCATCAGCCACCCAGTCCCAGAAAAAGGGGGTATTTACCCTGTGTGTGATAAAATTGTTCTTTCCTTGCGTAAAATTCTTAACAAAGTTCGGACAAAAATGTGGTCAAATTTGAACTCTATCACACGGAAGCTTGTTTGAAAGCTCGTTGCTCGTTATACGAGAAAATTGGATGTATCATACACTTTCCAGTAGCAAAACACCTCAACGTGACCATTGCTGATCAGTGTACGTGCCATCTGGTAAATAAGTGATCATGCCCCGGTGTGAATGTGACCCGCGCGGCGCTCGTGTGCGTGCACGAGCCCAGCTCCAGCTTCGCACGTGGGGCCGGCGAATCAGCGCGTCTGTCCGAGAAGAGTTTCGGTGTGTTGGGCGGACATCCATCTCCCGGCGCTACGCGCCTCTGTGGTCGGGAGGAGTAATGAGAGGGTAATCTGTCAGGGAACCGAGTCGCGCCGGCTGAGCCGTCTGAGCCTCGCGCGGCCCGGCCACCTCAGCTGTCGCCGCCAAAACCGCCACGCTCGTAAAAAAAAGTTTGAAGAGCTCTCTTAAGCTACTGCTGAAACATTAGCGAGGGTCAGGTATGCTGACCGCAGCGCCAGATTCTGACCGACATCACTCGCAGCTGACCGCGACGAAAAAGCAACTCGCTTTAAGAAAGCTTTCCTCCCATGGCAAATAAATTGACATTTGGAGCCTAGCCGTGAGCTGCGGCCTACATTTATGTCTGTTTCTTTGCATGGACGAAAAAGAAAACCACCCATAGTAGCTGCGTGTAGACAGCCCACCCGCCACCCGTTTTTCGTGAGAACTCTGTCGTGACATCCAGTTAAAATACCACCCGTACCGCCGTTCTTCTGCAAATCCAACAGTATACTCACTACAGCAGGTGCATCATGTAAGAGTCAAAAGTCGGTTAGGCACCATATCATAGGCACAGTCATGATTTGCCCACATCAGGTTTAAAAACACCTTTTAAAAACCTGTGCATTTGTTAAGTGCTTAACTTTGCAGTCCCACACTTACAAGTGTCAAGAGGAGGGAGAGCTCCTGCTGGTCCCGCCCCGAAGTGGCGTGCGTACGGCTGCTACCTCGCCCGAGGGCAGCGCTCCAGTATACTGGAAAGGTCTGTCGCGGGAGAGATGCGGGGCCCACCTCTCTTTCTCTCTCTCTCTCTCTCTCTCTCTCTCTCTCTCTCTCTCTCTCTCTCTCTCTCTCTCTCCCTCAAACCCGCGGCTAATAACCAATATTAGGCGCAGTGGCATGCGAACCGATGGTGCTAAAAGCCGAGCTATAAGCGAGCTAAGATGTGCATAATGGGATATTTTCGACCGCGAAGTTGTTGAGTAGCACGCGACACAATGGAATTACCCACAAACCCACCGATGCGTGTGTAGTTTAGTGTTTAACCCTGCTTGCGAGTATGGGAGTTCTAGTTTCGCACTGAAGGTGGACTGAAAATGTGGTATTACGAAAGCTAATTTGGGAAATACAGCTTCAAGATATGCTAATGCAAGGTCCATTTTCGCCCATCATCCAGAGCACCGCAAACATGAGAATTTAGGCCGACCGCTCAGGCTGAGGCAGCGTACCCATCAGGCCGCAGAAGGTGAGGGGCAGAGGAGCTCCCCTCGCCTCGGCCTGAGCGGAGCGGTCGGCCTATTATTCAGCATAGCCTATTACTCCCATTTTTGCGGCGCTCGGCCATCAGCAACCTTTGAATCCTCTCGAAGGGCCCAACGCAAGGTTTCTTAGGGCTCTTCCTCTACGGATAATCCGGAAAGTGCGACCGGTTTTCCCAGATTCATTCGGCGAATTACGGGGGTTCGTCGCCTGTCAGACTCAGGGTAGGCCACTCCACAGTACATGCATGCACTGGAGGCAAGATATTGCCTACCCATCAGGCGCCATGAGTGCTAGCACAGACTAAACTTGGCTTGACAGGTTCGTAACGGCGATTGGTGAATGTACTTTCAGGATGAACCATTATGGACCCTTTATGTCTTTCTTTTGTTTCTTGTAGGATTCGTAGCCTTTACTGGTTTGACTGGCTGTGTGTAGACGAAAAGTTCCAGTTCCCTTTTGCCACGTGCGAGTGAACACATTTTAATTCAAGAAACAGAATAAGCTGAAACAAATGGGCAGTTTGGTTTCCTTTTTGCTGCGCAACGAGGCGCGGAGGGTCGAGACGAACAGCTTCATTTCTGATTCATTCATAAAGATAGGCCGCTGAGTTGGGCCAGCGCCCGCCCGCACGGCGTGGTCGGGCCCAAGGCTGCGACGACCCTGTTGCAGGTGTGTCTCATAACAGCTCGTCCTCAAAGGGTATGCGAAGATTTGGGGGAAAGACGGAAGTGGGGGGGGGGGGGAGTTCAAATGCTGCGCTTGGAAGATAACATCTACCGTCAGCACTAAGCGCAGTAGTACCCTTCGAAAAAGGTATCGCCCTTTTCTGAGATCCATTCGGCAAATAACTGGAGTTTGGCGGCTGCGAGACTCGGCGTAGGCCACCCCGCATCACACGCATGTACTGCAGGTGAGATGTTGCCTACTCACCAGGCGCTATGAGAGCTTCACTGGCTGTACTTGGCCATTTCGTAACGCCGAATGACGAACGTGCTCTCTGGGATGCACCCTAAGAAGTGGGCACTCCAGTCTAGATCGTGCTCACGGTCAAGAGCCGCGGCGCTTCCTGCCCTACTCACGTGAGCGCGTTGGGGTCCTCGAGCAGGCTCTGCAGCCGCACGGCGATACTGAAGAGCGCCTCGGACGCGAGCCTGAAGCGGTCGATGCCGGCACCGCCGTAGCCGGCCGCCTCCTCGTAGAGCGATTGGAAGGCGCTCGTCGCCTCGCCGGGGAACACGATGGCGTCCGGGTCGCCGGAGACCCGCTGGTAGATCTGCGGCACGCCGAACTTGGAGTAGCGGCGCTGGGCCTGGGCGCCGAGGGTCGCGGCCAACACCAGCAGCACCGGCAGCAGCCCGCGGAGCCTAAGGAGAACAGAATAGGACGTTTTCGGTTATTAAAATGTTTTTATTGACGTCAAATTATATTACATTGATAAACTAAGTGTTCAACTGCTGAACACTTGTAAGTGTGCAACTGCAAGTGAAATACTTGCAAGTGTGCATCTCCGTAGTTGTACACTTACAAGTGTTCAACTCGGTAGGAGTGAACTTGCAAGTGTGCAACTCCTTTTTTGAGAACTTATAGGATATGTATACACAGTGTGCGCACACTGTCCAATCTAAGGGAGTGCTCGTGTGAGGAAACACTTTCAAGTGTTGAGCAGTTGCACACTCAGTTTATCAGTGTACATTTGGTTTTTACCTAGGTTGATGTACTGTTGCCTGTAGGTCTTAGAGTATTTAACCATAGATAAGGGTGAAACAGAATGAAGATGTATGGGGTGCTTTAGTTGGTGTTAGTTTTAGTGCTTTGAATAAAGTGACGGGGTGCCTACTCTTAAAATCTTACAAACAAAAAGTGTGCATAAAATGAACGCCACTCTTCATATTATGAAGCTCATATTCAGAGTTCACGTTCCGTTTTTAACAAGTCGCACGGGTGGTTCTTTACCCTGCCGTATCTTACTTGGAGTGGCTTTTGTCTCTACAGATTCTGTTACGAAAGATCGCATAACAGATCCCAAGGACACTGGACATTCATAAAAAGCGCCACTTGGCGCATGGCGGGCGCAGGAAGCGAAACGAAAACGTACGGCCAATCTCTTTTATTTCGTTCATCCGAATTCATAATGATGTTAAAAAAATTAGTAGTAGTTTTGCACGATGGTAAAAAACGAGGTAAAAACGAAAATAGCGACCAACGACTTGTTAATTAGTGGGGTGTACCGGGCGTACCAGAGAATTCGTCGGTGAATTGGTTGGCTACCCTCCCTAGCCGTAGTAATAATACTAGTAATAAGCAGAAGAAAAACTTTCATAGGACCGTAAGGTAAGGCGCCATGGTGGCCGTGGCCAGCGAGTGAGCCCGCACTGAGTCTGTTACACATAAAGCATTTCGGAAAAAAAGGCAAATATGTTTTTATCCCCTGGGAAATAGACTTTTCAGACAGTCCTCAACACTGCCTCTACCAGAAAGAAAAGTGTCCCAATCCCCCCTGCCTCCCACAATTCCATACACACACAGTTTATAAGGATACCGGGTGTAAACAGTCTTGTTTTTGTTGCTCAGCGTCACATCTGAATAAGCCAATAACACCGGTGCCCCTCCCCCCCCCCCTCCTCCAGTCCGGGACGCAAGTGCGAAGTCGCTGATATCGCCAATGTCCCACAGAAGTGGCGCCCATCTCATCGCAACCCTGGACGGTCCTGGGAATTACCCGCCGCATTAAACACGGCAATTAATCAAAAATTTGGCGATGCGGCGAGACGACTGCCGCTGTTGTTGATATGGGGAGGAATTCGTAGTAACTCATCAAAGCGGCAAACACGCACTCGATATATGCCGCTGCAGGGGTGTTTGTCCAAGACAGCGGCGAGAGGAGGGGAGGGAAACCAAACAAGAACCCAATAAAATTTCACACGCACGGGGGGGACCAGTCAGGTAGGTGATCGACCTCATTTACTTTTGCAATTATATTGTACCCGAATCGGGTCGGGTTTGTTTCTCCCTAACAAGGAGACTTACTTATAGGTCGACGGAAATTCCCGATATTTTTCATTCAAATTTTGTGAGGTTCATCCCGGGGTACTTTAATAGAGCGTACAATGGATTTTTTGTTTTTTTTCGAAATTAGACATAAACTAATGGAAGACGTTCTCTTATCGAAAAATGGAAACGGCACATTTCAAGTCACTCATTCCAACACTTGTTTTTAAGGCGCTTTGCCACCCAGCGAGTGGGCAGCCCGGAGGAGCGCGTGCATGGCGGTACAGCCCAACTGCGCGAAAGTGGACGCGACCAACCAGCCCTGATAATAAGGAGTGTGAAATACAACACACATGCCTTCGGGGGGAGCCATTCCCAGAAAAATGCATCAATTGGTCTGACATTGAGACAAGTTTGTTTTGACCCTGCTTCGCCGCGCCCAGAGCCACCGCACACATAACAGCATCACCGCACGACTCGGCGTTGCCGGGGCACTAAAGCAGTAAGTCCCTGGATGGCGAGGGAGGTTGTTCTAGAGACAGGCTGGCGGCCACAGTCAAGTTCACCCCTCCCCCCTCCCCTCTACTCCACCTTCCCCCATCCAAACCTGACGCAGCGTTGCTCCGAAATGACATTGATCAACAGTGAAAGGAAAGTAATGCCATAACAATTAAGATCGCCAGGTATTGCCAGACCCATGGACTACTAGCATCGTCCTTGGCATTTCGCTTGCTTTTTTTTCAAATTTCCACTTTAAGACGCTCTGGTGCTGGAGTGGTGTTCCCCGGACACTGCAGTGCTGCAATGATAGTGCAAAACATAGGGGGCGATGGCCCTCTGTATTAGCTTTGCTTGACTGAGGTAGAGATCTCGCGGCGGCGTGTTTTGGTTTTCTCGCATCACAGTCCTTCCGCATGTCTGCTGACCAAGCCAATTCCCCCTCGGTCCCACTGGACCGGGTGATTTCCCCCCCCCC
>NW_026267199.1:1330892-1331208 GCF_000697945.3 Frankliniella occidentalis
TTAGTAGATTTCGTAATTTTACGATAAAATTCCTCACGAACAGTTCGTATTCTGCTTTTACGAACAATGTTCGTCAAATCCAAAAATACGAACTGCTCGTAGGCAATAAACAAATTGTTTGTTGACAGGAGTGCACAATGACATGGATAACTTTCATGTCTAGGAAGAATTACGGACTTTTTGTCATTTAACAAGTATTCGTTTTCTAAGCGATAACAAAAAGTTCGTGTACAGGGTGGGTGATCCGCGCCGTCTTTTTAAAATGCTTATACTGTACCGGATTCACGCGTGCGGGCGGGCTTGCCTACCGTCGCTC
>NW_026267199.1:1331258-1331807 GCF_000697945.3 Frankliniella occidentalis
TCCCCGATTTTGTTCCGCCTTGGGGGTTTTGTAGGGTGAACGTATACAAAACGATTGGCAATGAAAATTCGTGCCCAATTTCATATTTAATTTTACAGGGGAAATCCACTTTCTCCAAAAAATGACTAAAAAAAAGCATTTTTTCTGAAAAATCCAAAAATTATCCTCAGCTTGTATGTATTAAGGTTTAAAAAGTCGATTTAAGGCCAAATACAAATTCAAACTCTCGGTCATTTTTGTTTTTTTTCAGAAAAAATGCTTTTTTTAGTCATTTCTGGAGAAAATGGATGTCCCCTATAAATACGAATATGAAATTGGGCACGAATTTTCATTGCCAATCGTTTCGAATACGGTCACTATACAAAACCTCCAAGGCGGAACAAAATCGGGGACTAACACTTAGATGAGTTCCCTTGTAAGTCACCAGTTATTTTGCAAGTAAGTTCCCCTCGCGCTCTGGTCGGCGCAGGTCGCAGCAGATTCTGTTAGTTGCTGTGGAACGACAGAGAACAGCTTTCGGGGAAGCGCTGCGGAAGTGGACGCATTCTA